>NC_030684.2:146156333-146171333 GCF_000004195.4 Xenopus tropicalis
TCGCCCTACTGCCTCCGTCTCGCCCTACTGCCTCCGTCTCGCCCTACTGTCTCCGTCTCGCCCTACTGTCCCCGTCTCGCCCTACTGTCCCCGTCTCGTCCTACTGTCTCCATCTCGCCCTACTGTCCCCATCTCGCCCTACTGTCCCCATCTCGTCCTACTGTCCCCATCTCGCCCTACTGTCTCCATCTCGTCCTACTGTCCCCATCTCGTCCTACTGTCTCCATCTCGCCCTACTGTCCCCATCTCGCCCTACTGTCCCCATCTCGCCCTACTGTCCCCATCTCGTCCTACTGTCCCCATCTCGTCCTACTGTCCCAATCTTGCCTACTGTCTCCATCTCGTCCTACTGTCCCATCTCGTCCTACTGTCCCCATCTTGTCCTACTGTCCCCATCTTGCCCTACTGTCCCCATCTCGTCCTTACTGTCCCCATCTCGTCCTACTGTCCCCATCTCGTCCTACTGTCCCCATCTTGTCCTACTGTCTCCATCTTGCCCTACTGTCCCCATCTTGTCCTACTGTCCCCATCTTGCCCTACTGTCCCCATCTTGCCCTACTGTCCCCATCTCGTCCTACTGTCCCCATCTCGCCCTACTGTCTCCATCTCGCCCTACTGTCTCCATCTCGCCGTACTGTCTCCATCTCGCCCTACTGTCTCCATCTCGCCCTACTGTCTCCATCTCGCCCTACTGTCCCCATCTCGCCCTACTGTCTCCATCTCGCCCTACTGTCTCCATCTTGCCCTACCGTCCCCATCTTGCCCTACCGTCCCCATCTTGCCCTACTGTCTCCATCTTGCCCTACTGTCCCCATCTCGCCCTACTGTCTCCATCTCGCCCTACTGTCTCCATCTTGCCCTACTGTCCCCATCTTGCCCTACTGCCCCCATCTTTTCATAACAAGCTCCACCCTGGAGGATGAAAAAAAGTTGGCAGCCATTTTGTTGGGCGCCCACCAATGATTGAATGGACCATCACAAACAGACTTGCCCCTTGGAGGGGTTTTACTGGAGAAAGTAGAGACTTAAGACCCCACAAGGGAGGGACATTGACATCAGGTGACCCGCTGGCCACGCCCACTCCGCGGTCGGACGTTGCTCACCTGAAATGGCCCATGTGGTAGAACATCGGCTGCTTGTAGAAAACGTCTTTGCTGACGTCCACGATGATGGGACTGTCCACGTTATTATCCACCCACGTGGGACCCCCTTCTATATCCAGCGCCAAGTTCCAGTCGGTCCAACCGGTCACATGGTGATTCAGATCCTGCGGGAGGAAAACCCAAATGGGACAGAACCATTTCATGGATATGCCGGGATCCATTTCTCCAGCGAACCATGTAAAAATGATCATTCTGGCTACAGTGCCTGATGGGTTTCCCACACAAGCCCCTCCTCCCTATATAACAAGCCCCTCCTCCATACATAACAAGCTCCTCCTCCCTACATAACAAGCCCCTCCTCCCTACACAACAAGCTCCTCCCCTACACAACAAGCCCCTCCTCCCTACATTCCAAGTCCCTCCTCCCTACATTCCAAGTCCCTCCTCCCTACACACCAAGCCCCTCCCTACATTCCAAGCCCTCCTCCCTACATAACAAGCCCCTCCTCCCTACATAACAAGCTCCTCCTCCCTACATAACAAACTCCTCCTCCAACCAAATATGGCTTCCCCTTTAACTTAAAGGCACGGCTGAGAAGAAGACGTAGAACGGACCTCTATGATGCTGTGACTGTACTGGTTGCCCCGGTCCCAGCACCCCAGGGAAACACCCTTGTTCCAAGGCATAGACCCGGTGCAAGCCTCCGAGGCAAACAGGAAGTAGTCAGGGTAGAGCTGGTGGGTGTGTCCCAGTGTGACATCAGCAGGGGCAATGGCATCCAGGTACCAGTGCACAGCCAGGCCGTGTACGTAGCGAGCCGCCTTCAGGTCCGACAGTATCTGTGGGGCAATCACATACACGGGGTATCAGAAACTTGGGGTCACCGGGGCAAGAGGGTATGTTAGTGGCTCATACCAAATCTTTGGAAGGGGAACTAAAGCCTCATGGGTAAAAAAAAAAAAAAAATGTCCCCCATCTCCAGATCTTGTTCAGCCATCTTGTGAGTGTCAGTGGCACCGCACGTGCTCAGTGTCAGTCCCTAAGCTCAGGTCAGCAGAATATGGTGGGGGGCTACTGGGGGCACAGATCACTACAAAAAGGCTGGAGGGGGGGGGCTTGGGCTGGTACAGAACCCCAAAAACACAAGGTGTGGCAGTTTGGCCTAGTTTTTTGTAAGGTGGAACCTCCTTTCCTGCCCTCGAATCGACTGACTGACCCATGGAGATAGGGTCCAACCTAAAGCCCACCACTCAACTGCCCTGGGGGGACTCTACTTGCCCTTCTCATCAGCATCAAACAGATACAGTTGCCCTATTGCTCACATGATATGAAGGAGCCAATAAAGGAGGCTGCAAGGGCTTAAGGGAGGTACTGACCACTTTGGCCCAATAAGGAAGCAGAAGGCGACTGTCATCCAGGATCATGATCTTCACTTGACTGTGGGAGCTGTTGGCAAAGGCCGGGCCCAGGTCGGTGGCAATGAAGTCCCTCATGTGTTCGGGGGTGAACCCCAAGCTCTGGAAGGGGTAGTCGGAAATCAGCCCCGCGGTTGGCTCGTTCTCCACGGTCACCGCCCAGAATGTTACGTTGTACTTGGCGTACTCGTCCAAGAACCTGTCGGTAGATAGTCACCAGGTTGGTGGGTCGGTCATTATACCCAGCAGCCATGTGGGGGGGGGGGTGGCCTTTACCTGATGAAGTACTTGGCCCAGGTCTGGTGATATTGATCCCCAGGCTGCCCCTTCAGGCTCCCCTTCCCAGTTACGGCCCCGTTGGTCTTCATCCATGGAGGAGAGGTCCAGGGACTGGCGAAGAGCGAGATGGGCCTCTCGGACAACTCTTTGACCTTCTGGATCAGTGGGATCTGATGGAGGAACATGGGCTGTAGCTTACACACATGGTGCGGATCATTGTGGCACCACAAACAGGTAGGTGCCCCTAAACCCCAAGTCAGGAGGAACTCAGGTGCAACCATAAATGCTCCAGGGGGGACACCAAGGAACCACCTGTGAAGGACGTGCATGAAAACCCACCCACCAGGTACCCCTGAGCACCTACACACACATCCATCACTGATGAACTAATACCCCTCTGTCCAAAATGGCGGCAGATGATGATCTACTAAGAGCCAATACCAGGCCGACTGCAGAGTCACAAACCTTCTCCAAATACCCCCCCCCTACCTTTAACTTGGTGTCCTCCATCTGTAGCCTGAAGGTCTCCATGCTGAAGTCTCCCTCAGTGTCCAGGTAGGTGTAGATCCTCGAGGAGAAGTCACAGCTCCCCATGGGAACCCGCAGGATGTTGTAGCCAATGCCTGTAACATAGTCATCTGGGCTGAACCCCCCCTTATATATAGTGCCCCCCCCTTACTGCCCCCCCCCCCAGTGTAACCAATCCCAACTGGGCCAGCCTTTCCCCATAACTGAGCCCATTCCCTTTATCAGCTTAGTCGCTCTTCCCTGTACTTTCTCTATTTCATTACTGCCCCCCCCTTATATATTTATATATAGTGACCCCCCCTTAACTGCCCCCCCCCCCCCCAGTGTAACCAATCCCAACTGGGCCAGCCTTTCCCCATAACTGAGCCCATTCCCTTTATCAGCTTAGTCGCTCTTCCCTGTACTTTCTCTATTTCATTACTGCCCCCCTTATATATTTATATATAGTGACCCCCCCTTAACTGCCCCCCCCCCCCCCCAGTGTAACCAATCCCAACTGGGCCAGCCTTTCCCCATAACTGAGCCCATTCCCTTTATCAGCTTAGTCGCTCTTCCCTGTACTTTCTCTATTTCATTACTGCCCCCCCTTATATATTTATATATAGTGACCCCCTTAACTGCCCCCCCCCCCCAGTGTAACCAATCCCAACTGGGCCAGCCTTTCCCCATAACTGAGCCCATTCCCTTTATCAGCTTAGTCGCTCTTCCCTGTACTTTCTCTATTTCATTACTGCCCCCCCTTATATATTTATATATAGTGACCCCCCCTTAACTGCCCCCCCCCCCCCCCCAGTGTAACCAATCCCAACTGGGCCAGCCTTTCCCCATAACTGAGCCCATTCCCTTTATCAGCTTAGTCGCTCTTCCCTGTACTTTCTCTAATTCATTACTGCCCCCCCCTTATATATTTATATATAGTGACCCCCCCTTAACTGCCCCCCCCCAGTGTAACCAATCCCAACTGGGCCAGCCTTTCCCCATAACTGAGCCCATTCCCTTTATCAGCTTAGTCGCTCTTCCCTGTACTTTCTCTATTTCATTACTGCCCCCCCTTATATATTTATATATAGTGACCCCCCCCCTTAACTGCCCCCCCCCCCAGTGTAACCAATCCCAACTGGGCCAGCCTTTCCCCATAACTGAGCCCATTCCCTTTATCAGCTTAGTCGCTCTTCCCTGTACTTTCTCTATTTCATTACTGCCCCCCTTATATATTTATATATAGTGACCCCCCCTTAACTGCCCCCCCCCCCCCAGTGTAACCAATCCCAACTGGGCCAGCCTTTCCCCATAACTGAGCCCATTCCCTTTATCAGCTTAGTCGCTCTTCCCTGTACTTTCTCTATTTCATTACTGCCCCCCCTTATATATTTATATATAGTGACCCCCCCTTAACTGCCCCCCCCCAGTGTAACCAATCCCAACTGGGCCAGCCTTTCCCCATAACTGAGCCCATTCCCTTTATCAGCTTAGTCGCTCTTCCCTGTACTTTCTCTATTTCATTACTGCCCCCCCTTATATATTCATATATAGTGACCCCCCCTTAACTGCCCCCCCCCCCCAGTGTAACCAATCCCAATTGGGCCAGCCTTTCCCCATAACTGAGCCCATTCCCTTTATCAGCTTAGTCGCTCTTCCCTGTACTTTCTCTATTTCATTACTGCCCCCCCTTATATATTTATATATAGTGACCCCCCCTTAACTGCCCCCCCCCCCCCAGTGTAACCAATCCCAACTGGGCCAGCCTTTCCCCATAACTGAGCCCATTCCCTTTATCAGCTTAGTCGCTCTTCCCTGTACTTTCTCTATTTCATTACTGCCCCCCCTTATATATTTATATATAGTGACCCCCCCCCCCTTAACTGCCCCCCCCCCAGTGTAACCAATCCCAACTGGGCCAGCCTTTCCCCATAACTGAGCCCATTCCCTTTATCAGCTTAGTCGCTCTTCCCTGTACTTTCTCTATTTCATTACTGCCCCCCTTATATATTTATATATAGTGACCCCCCCCCCTTAACTGCCCCTTCCCCAGTGTAACCAATCCCAACTGGGCCAGCCTTTCCCCATAACTGAGCCCATTCCCTTTATCAGCTTAGTCGCTCTTCCCTGTACTTTCTCTATTTCATTACTGCCCCCCCTTATATATTTATATATAGTGACCCCCCCCCCTTAACTGCCCCCCCCCCCAGTGTAACCAATCCCAACTGGGCCAGCCTTTCCCCATAACTGAGCCCATTCCCTTTATCAGCTTAGTCGCTCTTCCCTGTACTTTCTCTATTTCATTACTGCCCCCCCTTATATATTTATATATAGTGACCCCCCATAACTGCCCCCCCCCCCCAGTGTAACCAATCCCAGCCTCTCCCCGTACCTTCCCCAGAGAAGTAGGCCCTGAGCAGGTTCTGTTGGGTCCGGTCGGACAGGGCCAGGATATTGAGGGCGGCTGAGTCGGTCACGGCGCCACCGAATCCCTTAATGGACTGGAACCTCTTATTATAATTCAGCGCCAGGACAAGATCTGGGCGACAAAGAGACGGTGAGGGAGGCGGCACCGACCCGCGGGCACACAGACTGGGTACATGCGGTGCCAGCAGAGTCACAGAGGGTGAGGGGGGCAGGGAGGGGTAGAAGGGCAAACACAGGGGGCAGTTGGAACCATGGGGCACATGTAGGAGAGAGTGGGCACCAAAGCCTTCTGATTGGCCACTGAAGAGAGAGGCACAGTGGGTAAGCGGGGCAAGGTTGGCACAGACCCACGTGGGTTACTAAGGCCAATGGCAGGAGGGCTACCTACCCTGGGGCAACGGTGGACTCTTGCTGAAGGCTCCGGAGGTGACTTGCAGGCGTTTCCCGGCCCGGCTACTCTCATACACACTGAAGTTGCCCACGGGGGGGAGGGCAACGGGCCCCGGGGTGTCACAGTAGGTGGCATTACACTGGCACACAACCGACTGGTTCCCAAAATCCAGCGGGGCGCAGGGGTGCCCTCCTGCAACGGAACATGGGGCATTAGACCTACACGTCTGTGGGGGCCCCGGGGGGGGGGGTAACTAACAGAGGTGGGGATGGCAGCACCAGTGAATGGGAGAGGGGGCCTTCCTGCAACGGAACATGGGGCATTAGACATACACGTCTGTGGGGGCCCCGGGGGGGGGGTAACTAACACAGGTGGGTATGGCAGCACCAGTGAATGGGAGAGGGGGCCTTCCAGCTGCCAAAAACTCCCAGCATTCCTCCCCTGACTCACCTGATAGGGAATGCTGGGAGCTATAGTTATACTGTAGTGGCCCCAGGGCTTCTGGGTGCTCAGCATGTCCCATCATTGCCCTCTGTATCCAGCTGGGGGGCAGGAGGGAGGGAACATATCGCCAATTTCTGCCCCGTGTTGGGGGGTATTTAGGTCTGGTGCTGCCCTAGGTGCCCCACTATCCCCCTCAGCTCCTATGGAAATCTCCCGAGTTCCGCCCCCCAAACGTGCTGCCCCAGGCAGTGGCCCTCGGGGCCTTATTATAAATACCCCCCTGCCCCTGGCCAATCACTTTCACTTTCCCCCCAGCCCAGTTCTGGGCGCCAAGAATCTCAGGGTTACAGAAATCCCAGTATTATTGCTACTCCCTGCCCTCCAGCTCTTGCTGTGCTGCAACTCCCTGCATCCCTTATGTGCGTGCAGATATGGGGGTACCCACCTGAGGGGGCCTGAGCCCCAACCATTGCCCCCAGGATGGGGAGGTACCAATACCACATCGTGACGGAGATTCCAACGGCCAATCACAAATCAGCAGCTGAGGAACAGGAAGTAGAAGGGGCAGTTAGTTCTGGGGCGCAGTCTGTACAATGTAGTGCCCCCTAGTGTATATGTGAGGAACACTCTGTCATTGTACTACAACTCCCAGCATCCCCTGCACTAAACCACATGTTCCCATAGAATAAGCCCCACAGGCTCCTGTTCTAACCCCCCCCCCCCAGTTACATTATCACAACTCCCTGCCCCCCCAGTTACAGTATCACAACTCCCTGCCCCCCAGTTACAGTATCACAACTCCCTGCCCCCCAGTTACATTATCACAACTCCCTGCCCCCCCAGTTACAGTATCACAACTCCCTGCCCCCCAGTTACAGTATCACAACTCCCCCCCCCCCAGTTACAGTATCACAACTCCCCCCCCCCAGTTACAGTATCACAACTCCCCGCCCCCCAGTTACAGTATCACAACTCCCCCCCCCCCAGTTACAGTATCACAACTCCCCGCCCCCCAGTTACAGTATCACAACTCCCTGCCCCCCTAGTTACAGTATCACAACTCCCTGCCCCCCCCAGTTTACAGTATCACAACTCCCTGCCCCCCCCAGTTACAGTATCACAACTCCCTGCCCCCCTAGTTACAGTATCACAACTCCCTGCCCCCCCCAGTTACAGTATCACAACTCCCTGCCCCCCAGTTACAGTATCACAACTCCCTGCCCCCCCCAGTTACAGTATCACAACTCCCTGCCCCCCAGTTACAGTATCACAACTCCCTGCCCCCCAGTTACAGTATCACAACTCCCTGCCCCCCAGTTACAGTATCACAACTCCCTGCCCCCCAGTTACAGTATCACAACTCCCTGCCCCCCAGTTACAGTATCACAACTCCCTGCCCCCCCCAGTTACAGTATCACAACTCCCTGCCCCCCAGTTACAGTATCACAACTCCCCCCCCCCCAGTTACAGTATCATAACTCCCCCCCCAGTTACAGTATCACAACTCCCTGCCCCCCCCAGTTACAGTATCACAACTCCCTGCCCCCCAGTTACAGTATCACAACTCCCTGCCCCCCAGTTACAGTATCACAACTCCCTGCCCCCCCCAGTTACAGTATCACAACTCCCTGCCCCCCCCAGTTACAGTATCACAACTCCCTGCCCCCCAGTTACAGTATCACAACTCCCCCCCCCCCCCAGTTACAGTATCACAACTCCCTGCCCCCCCCAGTTACAGTATCAAAACTCCCTGCCCCCCAGTTACAGTATCACAACTCCCCCCCCAGTTACAGTATCACAACTCCCTGCCCCCCCCAGTTACAGTATCACAACTCCCTGCCCCCCCCAGTTACAGTATCACAACTCCCTGCCCCCCAGTTACATTATCACAACTCCCTGCCCCCCAGTTACAGTATCACAACTCCCTGCCCCCCCCAGTTACAGTATCACAACTCCCTGCCCCCCAGTTACAGTATCACAACTCCCTGCCCCCCCAGTTACAGTATCACAACTCCCTGCCCCCCAGTTACAGTATCACAACTCCCTGCCCCCCCAGTTACAGTATCACAACTCCCCCCCCCCAGTTACATTATCACAACTCCCTGCCCCCCAGTTACAGTATCACAACTCCCCCCCCCCAGTTACAGTATCACAACTCCCTGCCCCCCCCAGTTACAGTATCACAACTCCCTGCCCCCCCCAGTTACAGTATCACAACTCCCTGCCCCCAGTTACATTATCACAACTCCCTGCCCCCCAGTTACAGTATCACAACTCCCTGCCCCCCCCAGTTACAGTATCACAACTCCCTGCCCCCCAGTTACAGTATCACAACTCCCTGCCCCCCAGTTACAGTATCACAACTCCCTGCCCCCCAGTTACAGTATCACAACTCCCTGCCCCCCCCCAGTTACAGTATCACAACTCCCTGCCCCCCCAGTTACAGTATCACAACTCCCTGCCCCCCAGTTACAGTATCACAACTCCCTGCCCCCCCAGTTACAGTATCACAACTCCCTGCCCCCCCAGTTACAGTATCACAACTCCCTGCCCCCCCAGTTACAGTATCACAACTCCCTGCCCCCCAGTTACAGTATCACAACTCCCTGCCCCCAGTTACAGTATCACAACTCCCTGCCCCCTAGTTACAGTATCACAACTCCCTGCCCCCCCCAGTTACAGTATCACAACTCCCTGCCCCCCAGTTACAGTATCACAACTCCCCCCCCCAGTTACAGTATCACAACTCCCTGCCCCCCCAGTTACAGTATCACAACTCCCTGCCCCCCCAGTTACAGTATCACAACTCCCTGCCCCCCAGTTACAGTATCACAACTCCCTGCCCCCCAGTTACAGTATCACAACTCCCTGCCCCCCTAGTTACAGTATCACAACTCCCTGCCCCCCCAGTTACAGTATCACAACTCCCTGCCCCCCAGTTACAGTATCACAACTCCCCCCCCCCAGTTACAGTATCACAACTCCCTGCCCCCCAGTTACAGTATCACAACTCCCCCCCCCCCAGTTACAGTATCACAACTCCCTGCCCCCCCCAGTTACAGTATCACAACTCCCTGCCCCCCAGTTACAGTATCACAACTCCCCCCCCCCAGTTACAGTATCACAACTCCCCGCCCCCCAGTTACAGTATCACAACTCCCCCCCCCCCCCAGTTACAGTATCACAACTCCCTGCCCCCCCAGTTACAGTATCACAACTCCCTGCCCCCCAGTTACAGTATCACAACTCCCCCCCCCCCAGTTACAGTATCACAACTCCCTGCCCCCCAGTTACAGTATCACAACTCCCCCCCCCCAGTTACAGTATCACAACTCCCTGCCCCCCCAGTTACAGTATCACAACTCCCTGCCCCCCCAGTTACAGTATCACAACTCCCTGCCCCAGTTACATTATCACAACTCCCTGCCCCCCAGTTACAGTATCACAACTCCCTGCCCCCCAGTTACAGTATCACAACTCCCTGCCCCCCAGTTACAGTATCACAACTCCCCCCCCAGTTACAGTATCACAACTCCCTGCCCCCCAGTTACAGTATCACAACTCCCTGCCCCCCTAGTTACAGTATCACAACTCCCTGCCCCCCCCAGTTACAGTATCACAACTCCCTGCCCCCCAGTTACAGTATCACAACTCCCCCCCCCCCCCCAGTTACAGTATCACAACTCCCTGCCCCCCCCAGTTACAGTATCACAACTCCCTGCCCCCCAGTTACAGTATCACAACTCCCCCCCCCCAGTTACAGTATCACAACTCCCCCCCCCCAGTTACAGTATCACAACTCCCCGCCCCCCAGTTACAGTATCACAACTCCCCGCCCCCCCAGTTACAGTATCACAACTCCCTGCCCCCCTAGTTACAGTATCACAACTCCCTGCCCCCCCCAGTTACAGTATCACAACTCCCTGCCCCCCCCAGTTACAGTATCACAACTCCCTGCCCCCCTAGTTACAGTATCACAACTCCCTGCCCCCCCCAGTTACAGTATCACAACTCCCTGCCCCCCAGTTACAGTATCACAACTCCCTGCCCCCCAGTTACAGTATCACAACTCCCTGCCCCCCAGTTACAGTATCACAACTCCCTGCCCCCCCAGTTACAGTATCACAACTCCCTGCCCCCCAGTTACAGTATCACAACTCCCTGCCCCCCAGTTACAGTATCACAACTCCCTGCCCCCCAGTTACAGTATCACAACTCCCTGCCCCCCCCAGTTACAGTATCACAACTCCCTGCCCCCCAGTTACAGTATCACAACTCCCCCCCCCAGTTACAGTATCACAACTCCCTGCCCCCCCCAGTTACAGTATCACAACTCCCTGCCCCCCCCAGTTACAGTATCACAACTCCCTGCCCCCCAGTTACAGTATCACAACTCCCCCCCCCCCCAGTTACAGTATCACAACTCCCTGCCCCCCCCAGTTACAGTATCACAACTCCCTGCCCCCCAGTTACAGTATCACAACTCCCTGCCCCCCAGTTACAGTATCACAACTCCCTGCCCCCCCCAGTTACAGTATCACAACTCCCCCCCCCAGTTACAGTATCACAACTCCCTGCCCCCCCCAGTTACAGTATCACAACTCCCTGCCCCCCCCAGTTACAGTATCACAACTCCCTGCCCCCCAGTTACATTATCACAACTCCCTGCCCCCCAGTTACAGTATCACAACTCCCTGCCCCCCCCAGTTACAGTATCACAACTCCCTGCCCCCCAGTTACAGTATCACAACTCCCTGCCCCCCCAGTTACAGTATCACAACTCCCTGCCCCCCTAGTTACAGTATCACAACTCCCTGCCCCCCCAGTTACAGTATCACAACTCCCTGCCCCCCCCCAGTTACAGTATCACAACTCCCTGCCCCCCCCAGTTACAGTATCACAACTCCCTGCCCCCCAGTTACATTATCACAACTCCCTGCCCCCCAGTTACAGTATCACAACTCCCTGCCCCCCCCAGTTACAGTATCACAACTCCCTGCCCCCCAGTTACATTATCACAACTCCCTGCCCCCCAGTTACAGTATCACAACTCCCTGCCCCCCCCAGTTACAGTATCACAACTCCCTGCCCCCCCAGTTACAGTATCACAACTCCCTGCCCCCCCAGTTACAGTATCACAACTCCCTGCCCCCCCCAGTTACAGTATCACAACTCCCTGCCCCCCAGTTACATTATCACAACTCCCTGCCCCCAGTTACAGTATCACAACTCCCTGCCCCCCCCAGTTACAGTATCACAACTCCCTGCCCCCCCAGTTACAGTATCACAACTCCCTGCCCCCCCAGTTACAGTATAACAACTCCCCCCCCCAGTTACAGTATAACAACTCCCTGCCCCCCCCAGTTACAGTATCACAACTCCCTGCCCCCCAGTTACAGTATCACAACTCCCTGCCCCCCAGTTACAGTATCACAACTCCCCCCCCCCAGTTACAGTATAACAACTCCCTGCCCCCCCCAGTTACAGTATCACAACTCCCTGCCCCCCAGTTACAGTATCACAACTCCCCCCCCAGTTACAGTATCACAACTCCCCCCCCCCAGTTACAGTATAACAACTCCCTGCCCCCCCCAGTTACAGTATCACAACTCCCTGCCCCCCAGTTACAGTATCACAACTCCCTGCCCCCCCAGTTACAGTATCACAACTCCCTGCCCCCCAGTTACAGTATCACAACTCCCTGCCCCCCAGTTACAGTATCACAACTCCCCCCCCCAGTTACAGTATCACAACTCCCTGCCCCCCAGTTACAGTATCACAACTCCCTGCCCCCCAGTTACAGTATCACAACTCCCTGCCCCCCAGTTACAGTATCACAACTCCCTGCCCCCCCAGTTACAGTATTACAACTCCCTGCCCCCCCAGTTACAGTATCACAACTCCCTGCCCCCCAGTTACAGTATCACAACTCCCTGCCCCCCAGTTACAGTATCACAACTCCCTGCCCCCCCCAGTTACAGTATCACAACTCCTTGCCCCCCCAGTTACAGTATCACAACTCCCTGCCCCCCCCAGTTACAGTATCACAACTCCCTGCCCCCCAGTTACAGTATCACAACTCCCTGCCCCCCAGTTACAGTATCACAACTCCCTGCCCCCCCCAGTTACAGTATCACAACTCCCTGCCCCCCCCAGTTACAGTATCACAACTCCCTGCCCCCCAGTTACAGTATCACAACTCCCCCCCCCCCCAGTTACAGTATCACAACTCCCTGCCCCCCCCAGTTACAGTATCACAACTCCCTGCCCCCCAGTTACAGTATCACAACTCCCTGCCCCCCAGTTACA
The DNA here is from genome assembly GCF_000004195.4 of Xenopus tropicalis. Taxonomy (NCBI): domain Eukaryota; kingdom Metazoa; phylum Chordata; class Amphibia; order Anura; family Pipidae; genus Xenopus; species Xenopus tropicalis. The sequence goes on from NC_030684.2 coordinate 146,169,210, forward strand.
GTATCACAACTCCCTGCCCCCCAGTTACAGTATCACAACTCCCCCCCCCAGTTACAGTATCACAACTCCCTGCCCCCCAGTTACAGTATCACAACTCCCTGCCCCCCAGTTACAGTATCACAACTCCCCCCCCCAGTTACAGTATCACAACTCCCTGCCCCCCCAGTTACAGTATTACAACTCCCTGCCCCCCAGTTACAGTATCACAACTCCCTGCCCCCCAGTTACAGTATCATAACTCCCCCCCCCCAGTTACAGTATAACAACTCCCTGCCCCCCCCAGTTACAGTATCACAACTCCCTGCCCCCCAGTTACAGTATCATAACTCCCCCCCCCCAGTTACAGTATCACAACTCCCTGCCCCCCCAGTTACAGTATTACAACTCCCTGCCCCCCAGTTACAGTATCACAACTCCCCCCCCCAGTTACAGTATCACAACTCCCTGCCCCCCAGTTACAGTATCATAACTCCCTGCCCCCCAGTTACAGTATCACAACTCCCTGCCCCCCAGTTACAGTATCACAACTCCCTGCCCCCCAGTTACAGTATCACAACTCCCTGCCCCCCAGTTACAGTATCACAACTCCCCGCCCCCCAGTTACAGTATAACAACTCCCTGCCCCCCAGTTACAGTATCACAACTCCCTGCCCCCCAGTTACAGTATCACAACTCCCTGCCCCCCAGTTACAGTATCACAACTCCCTGCCCCCCAGTTACAGTATAACAACTCCCTGCCCCCAGTTACAGTATCACAACTCCCTGCCCCCCAGTTACAGTATCACAACTCCCTGCCCCCCAGTTACAGTATTACAACTCCCTGCCCCCCAGTTACAGTATCACAACTCCCTGCCCCCCAGTTACAGTATCACAACTCCCTGCCCCCCAGTTACAGTATTACAACTCCCTGCCCCACATTCCCCCCATTACTGATACGTGGGGGGGGGGGGGTCACTCCCACCTGGCAGGGCTTCCCATCAGTCTGTCTCCCCCTCTCAGCAGTGGAACAGTCCGTAGCTCCCAGGCAAACTCGCACTCTGATTGGCTGCACTGTGTCATGTGATACAGGAAGTAACTCTACTCACAGAGTCAGTTACATGGAACTAATCACATGAAGCAGCAGCTCTGCTCATTGGCTCATTAAGGCTCCTCCCCCTACAGGTTTAGGGGTACAACCCCCAGACGCCCCACACATCTTCGCCCTATAGGGGAGCAGGGTGCCTGTGTGTATCTAAGGGATCCCCCCCCCCCCCCCGGCTTTTTGTGGCTCCGAACCCCCCAGTTTCCCCACTGACTGTGACAGGGAAGATTCTCAAACTGCGGCCCCCCTTACAGCTGTGAGGCCACACCCCCAAACTTGAATAGAAATATGATGATTGTTGGATGCCCGAATGTGGGCGGAGCTGTGAACAGCCAATCAGATTTTACCTATTGATTTGGCGGATATCCAGCCTGCTGCCAGTCTCACAGTATTAACCCCGGGGGCCCCAAACTTTTTACTTTTTACACTTGGTCACTAGGGGACTGCAGTTTTAGATTTGGAAAGTGGGTGGAGTCACCAACAGCCAATCAAATTTCACCTATTGATTTTTATTGGTTTGATGCCAGAGTTCCCAACTTTAGTCACTGGGTGACTACGCATTCAAGTTGTTTTTTGTATTTTTGTAAGTGGGCGGAGCCACCAACAGCCAATCAGAGTTTACCTATTGACTTTACATGGGGATATCCAGCCTGCTGCCAGTATCACAGTATTAACCCCGGGGGCCCCAAACTTTATATACTTGGTCACTAGGGGGCTGCAGTTTTAGTTTTGAAAAAGTGGGTGGAGTCACCAACAGCCAATCAGATTTCACCTATAGACTTCATATGTTTAAATTTAAACTGCCGCCATTCTTTAAATATTAATACTAAGGGCCCCCAGAGTTAGTCACCTGGTAACTGCGCTTCAGGGTTAGAACAAGTGGGAGGAGCCACCAACAGCCAATAACATTTCCACCCATTACATTTCATTGGTTTATATTTAAACTGTTGCCATTATATAAATATTAATTCCAGGGTTGTTAAAGTTCCCAGAGTTAGTCACTGGGTATTTGCCGTTTCAAGTTAGAAAAAAAGTGGGCGGAG
>NC_030684.2:146176333-146275602 GCF_000004195.4 Xenopus tropicalis
GACTACTGAAAACAAACTCAATGTCAGCAAGAGAAGTCAGCAGTATCTTGGGGTTACAGAACTCAACGGGTCCCATGGTAATGTGGGCAAGGTGGCATACCAGGCCACTACAAGCGGACTTCTTGAAACAATGGAAGAGAAAGAAGCAGAATTGGAATCAGACCATTCACATAGATCGACAGGTGAAAGCAGAGATGACATGGTGGTTAAGCCAGAGGCCAAACACTGAAGGATATTCGGTGGAAAATTTTGATGACCGACTCCAGCCCCAGAGGATGGGGGGCTCATGTGGAGGAGAGAGGCATACAAGGAAGATGGTCCAGAGAAGAACAATTTCTTCCGGCAAATGTTCTGGAACTGAGAACAGTGTGGAAAGCAGTCCAAGTATTGGCCAATCACCTGAGGGGTACAGCACTGTTGATAAGAATAGACAATTTGGCAGCAGTAACTTACCTAAAAAAACAAGGGGGTATGCGCAGTCAAAGTCTGATGAAGGAACTTCGGCCAATATATGGGCAGAGACTTACCTACAAAACATATCGGCAGTACATGTGCCGGGAATACAAAATGTGGCAGCGGGCTTCCTGAGCAGAGTAACAGTAGACAATCACGAGTGGGAATTGAATCAGCAAATATTTCTCCAAATAGTAGAGAAGTGGGGTTGGCCAGAGACAGATCTGATGGCATCCCCAACCAATTGCAAAGTGAGGAAATTTTTTTCGAGGGCCATGGATGCCCTGATACAGGATTGGAGCAGGGGCCTCTTATACATATTCCCACCAATACCGTTAATTACAAAAGTATTGAGAAAGATAAGAGTGGACAAGGCGGATGTCATTGCTATCATTCCAGATTGGCCAAGAAGGCAATGGTATCCACTTCTCAGATCCATGTTAGTGGACAAGCCTCTGAGGCTGCAAACCAGAGAGGACTTATTGAGTCAGGGGCCAATCTTACATCCAGCTCCGCAAACACTAGCCCTGAAGGCTTGGAGATTGAGAGGCGAAGGCTAGTTACAGAAGGAATTTCTGCTTCAGTGATAGATACCATGCTGGCAGCTAGGAAAACATCTACAAACAAAATGTATGATAGAGTTTGGAAGGTTTTTCTACCATGGCTGCAACACAAAGAGGTAACACTGGTGGAGTTGTCAGTTATTCATGTCCTAGATTTTCTCCAAGCAGGTTATGAAAAGAATTTAAGCTTGAGGACATTGAAGTTACAAGTTTCGGCTATTTCAGCTTTAACAGAAATTCAATGGGCAAAAGACCCCAAAATAATTAAGTTTCTGACGGGGGTGATGCACCTGAGACCTCCAAACAGAACTTTGTCGGCAGCATGGGATTTGCAGCTAGTGCTGGAAGCTTTTTAACTTCACAACCCTTTGAACCTCTGGAGGAGACATCTGACATGTTTCTAACACTTAAGATCGTCTTTTTAACAGCAGTTGTATCTGCTAGACGGGTGAGCGATCTACAAGCATTATCTGCAGAGCCACCATTCCCAATTATCCAACAGGATAAAGTCATTATGAGAGCAGTACCAGAATATCTACCGAAGGTAGTAAAGACATTTCATCTCAATCAAGAGACGATTTTGCCATCTTTTTTTCCGGAATATACTTCGGAGCAAGAGGAGAGGTGGAACAAGCTTGACATGGTCAGATGTATTACGATCTATTTGAAAAGAACTAAGACCTGGAGAAAGTCGGATAGACTTTTTGTCATACCCAGTGGTAACAGAAGAGGTCAAGCAGCATCAATTCCTACCATTAGTAGGTGGATAGTCAACTGTATAAGGTTGGCATACCAGAAGAAGGAAAGACAGTTTCCTAAGGGGGTAAGGGCACACTCTACAAGAGCTCTAAGTACATCATGGGCATTTCAGGCAGAAGTGTCAACAGACCAGATCTGTAAAACAGCGTCATGGAGCTCAGCAAGAACATTCTTAAAGCACTATCGAGTTGATGTGCGAACCAAATCTCAGGAGGAGTTTGGGAATAAAGTGTTGGAAGCAGTGTGCCGCACTAGCAGTACCTAAATAAATAAATATTTGTTGTTAGTTTTCTGCATATAAAGTGTCTTGTTCTGTTTAACCCACCCATCCTGATTGCTTGGGTATTGACCCAGAGGTGTGTAGGCTGCCATGGTGACCAGGGAAAAGGGAAAATTTAAATCAATACTTACCGAAATTTTCCTTTCCTGGTTGCCATGGGCAGCCTTCACACCGACTCCCTCCCAGAGTGTTGGCTCGGACACAAAGACATGGGCTAATGGGAGAGGGAAGGTTATATGCAGGGGGTAATGGGTTAATTGAGCTTTCTGTCCTATCAATGGTTAGAGGGCGGGGAAAACCCAGAGGTGGGAAGGCTGCCCATGGTAACCAGGAAAGGAAAATTTTGGTAAGTATTGATTTAAATTTTCCCTTATACTTTATATTCCAAAGCCAAATAACTCTGGAACGTAGGTTTTACCCCAGGAAACCATATATTTTTTAAAAGTACACATTCAGCCGAATCCAAAATGGGTAACTGTGTCATTCTACTCCTATTTACCAAACATCAAAGTTTTTTTGATCATTTTAGTTTCTATTAAAAAAAATATATAAAATAATTTCCTCAAAACTCCCACTTTCCAACATCTTATCTCCCAAATATCATTAGCTGCCAAGAGAAAACATTATGAATATGAATGCCAGGGTCCACCAAATAGTTTGATGCCCATTGTGCATGGGATTACTAAAATATCTGGCATGCAGAGACCAAAAATAAAGTTCAGGCGAATCCAAAATGGGTAACCATGTCTTTCTACTCAAAATTACAGTCACAAAGCTTTAGCACTTTTGATGGTTGTGTGCAGATGTCTTCTAATTTAAACTGATTGTAGGCAAACTGAATGCTTATTTGGGGGAAAAAGGAAAAACCCAGAAGCCCTAAGACCTATAACAGTATCCTGGGTGGATAATGCTGTAACTTCTTACTATATTTCTTCTCCAAATTAGTTAAAAGCTCATTCTCTAAGATCTGTTTCTACATCTTGGGCTCAAGGTTCATCTGTTAATGTGGAAGAAATTGGTAAAACAGCCAAACTTGGTCCAATATTAATGTTCAAACAACTTTGGAAAATAGATTTGACTTTGGCAGCCTGGGTTGGAATTGGCTTTCTCGAGGCATCATTCTCCAATGCTTATTCAGCTACATCATTTGTTAGGTGCTGTCATAGTTACATAGGGTTGCAAAAAGACCAGTCAAGTCCATCAAGTTAAACCCTTCCAAGTAAACCCAACACCCACAAACCTATACTGACCTATCTATACACTTACATAAGTAAACCATATATACCAACAACAGTACTAACAGTAGAATTTAGTATCACAATAGCCTTGTATACTATGCTTGTTCCAGAAATCATCCAGGCCCCTCTTATAGGCATTAACAGAATCTGCCCCAACATCCCCCGGCAGGGCATTCCCCAACCCCCTCACTGCCCTCACCGTGAGGAACCCCCTACCCAACATCCCCCGGCAGGGCATTCCCCAACCCCCTCACTGCCCTCACCGTGAGGAACCCCCTACCCAACACCCCCCGGCAGGGCATTCCCCAACCCCCTCACTGCCCTCACCGTGAAAAACCACCTACCCAACATCCCCCGGCAGGGCATTCCCCAACCCCCTCACTGCCCTCACCGTGAGGAACCCCCTACCCAACATCCCCTGGCAGGGCATTCCCCAACCCCCTCACTGCCCTCACCGTGAGGAACCCCCTACCCAACATCCCCCGGCAGGGCATTCACCAACCCCCTCACTGCCCTCACCGTGAGGAACCCCCTACCCAACACCCCCCGGCAGGGCATTCCCCAACCCCCTCACTGCCCTTGCCGTGAGGAACCCCCTACCCAACATCCCCCGGCAGGGCATTCCCCAACCCCCTCACTGCCCTCACCGTGAGGAACCCCCTACCCAACATCCCCCGGCAGGGCATTCCCCAACCCCCTCACTGCCCTCACCGTGAGGAACCCCTACCCAACACCCCCCGGCAGGGCATTCCCCAACCCCCTCACTGCCCTCACCGTGCGGAACCCCCTACCCAACATCCCCCGGCAGGGCATTCCCCAACCCCCTCACTGCCCTCACCGTGAGGAACCCCCTACCCAACATCCCCCGGCAGGGCATTCCCCAACCTCCTCACTGCCCTCACCGTGAGGAACCCCCCACCCCAACATCCCCCGGCAGGGCATTCCCCAACCCCCTCACTGCCCTCACCGTGAGGAACCCCCTACCCAACATCCCCCGGCAGGGCATTCACCAACCCCCTCACTGCCCTCACCGTGAGGAACCCCCTACCAAACTACCCCCGGCAGGGCATTCCCCAACCTCACTGCCCTCACCGTGAGGAACCCCCTACCCAACATCCCCCAGCAGGGCATTCCCCAACCCCCTCACTGCCCTCACCGTGAGGAACCCCCTACCCAACACCCCCCGGCAGGGCATTCCCCAACCCCCTCACTGCCCTCACCGTGCGGAACCCCCTACCCAACATCCCCCGGCAGGGCATTCCCCAACCCCCTCACTGCCCTCACCGTGAGGAACCCCCTACCCAACATCCCCCGGCAGGGCATTCCCCAACCCTCCTCACTGCCCTCACCGTGAGGAACCCCCCACCCCAACATCCCCCGGCAGGGTATTCCCCAACCCCCTCACTGCCCTCACCGTGAGGAACCCCCTACCCAACATCCCCCGGCAGGGCATTCCCCAACCCCCTCACTGCCCTCACCGTGAGGAACCCCCTACCCAACATCCCCCGGCAGGGCATTCACCAACCCCCTCACTGCCCTCACCGTGAGGAACCCCCTACCAAACTACCCCCGGCAGGGCATTCCCCAACCTCACTGCCCTCACCGTGAGGAACCCCCTACCCAACATCCCCCAGCAGGGCATTCCCCAACCCCCTCACTGCCCTCACCGTGAGGAACCCCTACCCAACATCCCCCGGCAGGGCATTCCCTAACCCCCTCACTGCCCTCACCGTGAGGAACCCCCTACCCAACATCCCCCGGCAGGGCATTCCCCAACCCCCTCACTGCCCTCACCGTGAGGAACCCCCTACCCAACATCCCCCGGCAGGGCATTCCCCAACCCCCTCACTGCCCTCACCAGCGCTACCTGCCCCAAAGTCCCTTTCCCAGAGCCCTTTCCCCAGGTAGCGCTACCTGCCCCAAAGTCCCTTCCGCAGAGCCCTTTCCCCGGGTAGCGCTACCTGCCCCAAAGTCCCTTCCCCAGAGCCCTTTCCCCAGGTAGCGCTACCTGCCCCAAAGTCCCTTCCGCAGAGCTCTTTCCCCAGGTAGCGCTACCTGCCCCAAAGTCCCTTCCCCAGAGCCCTTTCCCCAGGTAGCGCTACCTGCCCCAAAGTCCCTTCCCCAGAGCCCTTTTCCCAGGTAGCGCTACCTGCCCCAAAGTCCCTTCCCCAGAGCCCTTTCCCCAGGTAGCGCTACCTGCCCCAAAGTCCCTTCCCCAGAGCTCTTTCCCCAGGTAGCGCTACCTGCCCCAAAGTCCCTTCCCCAGAGCCCTTTCCCCAGGTAGCGCTACCTGCCCCAAAGTCCCTTCCGCAGAGCTCTTTCCCCAGGTAGCGCTACCTGCCCCAAAGTCCCTTCCCCAGAGCCCTTTCCCCAGGTAGCGCTACCTGCCCCAAAGTCCCTTCCCCAGAGCCCTTTCCCCAGGTAGCGCTACCTGCCCCAAAGTCCCTTCCCCAGAGCCCTTTCCCCAGGTAGCGCTACCTGCCCCAAAGTCCCTTCCCCAGAGCCCTTTTCCCAGGTAGCGCTACCTGCCCCAAAGTCCCTTCCCCAGAGCCCTTTCCCCAGGTAGCGCTACCTGCCCCAAAGTCCCTTCCCCAGAGCTCTTTCCCCAGGTAGCGCTACCTGCCCCAAAGTCCCTTCCCCAGAGCCCTTTCCCCAGGTAGCGCTACCTGCCCCAAAGTCCCTTCCCCAGAGCTCTTACCCCAGGTAGCGCTACCTGCCCCAAAGTCCCTTCCCCAGAGCTCTTTCCCCAGGTAGCGCTACCTGCCCCAAAGTCCCTTCCCCAGAGCCCTTTCCCCAGGTAGCGCTACCTGCCCCAAAGTCCCTTCCCCAGAGCTCTTACCCCAGGTAGCGCTACCTGCCCCAAAGTCCCTTCCCCAGAGCTCTTTCCCCAGGTAGCGCTACCTGCCCCAAAGTCCCTTCCCCAGAGCCCTTTCCCCAGGTAGCGCTACCTGCCCCAAAGTCCCTTCCGCAGAGCTCTTTCCCCAGGTAGCGCTACCTGCCCCAAAGTCCCTTCCCCAGAGCCCTTTCCCCAGGTAGCGCTACCTGCCCCAAAGTCCCTTCCCCAGAGCCCTTTCCCCAGGTAGCGCTACCTGCCCCAAAGTCCCTTCCCCAGAGCCCTTTCCCCAGGTAGCGCTACCTGCCCCAAAGTCCCTTCCCCAGAGCCCTTTTCCCAGGTAGCGCTACCTGCCCCAAAGTCCCTTCCCCAGAGCCCTTTCCCCAGGTAGCGCTACCTGCCCCAAAGTCCCTTCCCCAGAGCCCTTTCCCCAGGTAGCGCTACCTGCCCCAAAGTCCCTTCCCCAGAGCTCTTACCCCAGGTAGCGCTACCTGCCCCAAAGTCCCTTCCCCAGAGCTCTTTCCCCAGGTAGCGCTACCTGCCCCAAAGTCCCTTCCCCAGAGCCCTTTCCCCAGGTAGCGCTACCTGCCCCAAAGTCCCTTCCCCAGAGCTCTTACCCCAGGTAGCGCTACCTGCCCCAAAGTCCCTTCCCCAGAGCTCTTTCCCCAGGTAGCGCTACCTGCCCAGAGCACAAGTGGTTGGTTACTCGCTCAGGATCTAGTTCTTTGTGGCACTGCAGCAGGGACCCCTTTACAACCGGCTGACCCCTGATTTTTGGCTCCCTTTCTCCCAGAAGTGCACTGGGGCTCCCAACCAATCGGGTTTCTCTCCAGTCAGTAACCGGGTTGGATGATTTCACAGACATAAAAACAGGGGAAAGGGTTCTCGAATCCCCTACATCTCTACCCAAACAAATACATGCAGCAAACTAATTACAAGATCAGAAGGGATCTCCTGACTCCCATCCCAGACAGTTCTTGCAAATATATCCCAGTAATTATATGATATAATGATTCCAGACATGCCAACTCTTCGGAATCAAATGGGAGACCCCCTCCAAGTTGGCACACTGGCACTGGCAGCAGCATTACTACGGGTACAAGCACAGGGGGGGGAATGAGAGCTGGGGGGGCACAACTGGATTCCAGGGCAGAGAGGAGAGGACGTTAGGGACACTCTTAGCTGAAGTGATCACTCAGTCATCGCTGGGGAAGACGCCTCACATGAATATGGCTCCAGCTCTGGGGATGGGTTTCTCCTTGTTGGGCAGTTGCCAGTTGACAGTTTGCAGTACCTTAACTAATGATTCTTAGCCAAGCATTCACTACCCAGAATGCAGCATGAAGGGGCTCAGTGAATGAGGCAGTGAAGGTGTGTAAGTGCCTGATTGGCTCCCTCAGCTCATAAAAGGACAGGCGTCCGGCCTCATAGTCCAATGAGATCCTGATTCTCCTGCAGGAAGGGACGTGGGGTAACTGTGTCTTTCCTGTCATGTCTCACTGAATAGCTATTATTATCCCATCTGTACAAACACCAGGACTTGTTATTATTCCCAATCCAGGACTGAACCCCTTTCCATACTGGGATAGGCCGCCCCTACCACCCAACTCCCTGACTTACTGCCTTCTATATCCCAGTAATGTCGCCCCGAGGGGAAACTCCTGGTGCTTAAAGTCTGAGGAACCTGAAATCTCTCTGGGGTTTGTGGGCGACGCTGGTCTGTAAGTGAGTAGGAAGCAGATTTCCCGTCCCCTGATACAGATACATAACCCCCAGTTGTGTTTATATCCAGTACCAGCTCTGTAGCCTCCTGCCAGTTGAGCCATTCCTTTACCTCAGGCACAATCCCAACTAAGCCTGTGAGTAATCTCTCTGAGATCCGACCCACATCCAGATCCCCTACAGCCGGGACCTTCATATCCACGCTATCACACAACCCAGCATTAGGATTTCCAGACAACCTTCTCCCTACCCAATTCATTAAATTATTTACAGGAGTGAAACATGTTGTATATCTCTCTCTGGCCTCAATACCCTCTCTGCCCCCATTATCTGCCCCCTCAGCCCCACAAAAGGCAGCTCCATGGGATTCCCATTGTTCCTGTAGGACAGTGAGTGGATCTGCCATGTTGCACAGCTCCTCAATGTGCCGGATCTTCCTGGACAGCTCATCCCTCTTTATTTCCAGCTGTTGGATCAGCTCAGTGAGTGTGAGTGAGAGCTCCTCTTTCTGCCTGGAGATGTCCCACAGCATTTGTTTCTCTAGGGCTTCCAGCTGTCTCCTGATGCCCCTAAACAGGGCAGTGACTCTCTCTGTCTCACCAGATGCTGCTTCAGCCACTTCTCTCCTGCGCTCCTGAAGCCTCTGGATTTGCCCCTCAGTCTCCTCTCTCTCTGGGCTCAGTTTCTCCAGAACTTCCCTCAGTTTCTCCTTCTTCTTCTCCGAGGCCTCACTCAGTGGCTCCACCCTGTGGCCCCGGTGCTCTCCCACCAGGCAGCAGGACACACAGACACAGGCCCCATCCTCAGGGCAGTAATACTCCAGGTAGTTGTAGTGTAAGGAGCATTTTCTGTCCCCAGGAAGAAACCGCTCAGCTATGTTCCTCAGCCTTAGGTTCCTCTCCAATTCTGGTCGTTTTCTGTATCCCCTTCTACATTCAGGGCAGGAAGGATCTTCCTCTATCTCTTCCTGCCAGTCCCATGTTTTCTCTATACAGGCCTGGCAGAAGTTGTGCCCACAGGGCAGGGTTACTGGGTTGGTATAAATCTCCCGGCACACGGAGCAGGTCAGTTCAGCTCTGAGATCAGCAGCCGCCATCATGGAAATCAGAAAGATTTTTTTTTCGTTCCTTCCGCACAGGGCGAGGCAGGTTTATTGCTTGGACTTTGACTTACTTTCATTTCTATTTTTTTATCCTCATTCATTAAACTCTCAGAGGAAAAGTCAAGCTATGGAGCTGTGCCATTGTGCCCCCCAGTGGTGGGCACAAGTATGGTGTCAGGGGCAGGAGAGCAGCGTTGGGCAAGTCCTGGTAGCTTGTCAGGGAGCAGACTGGCCTCACTTTCTGTTCTTAAGTGATTATTGTCTCCTCTACAAGTTTGTGAATCCGCTGATGTCCCACCCCATTCACTGGCTCCACTACATTCCCTGATGGTTTTGGGAACCAATAGCAAGACTTGCAGTGCCAAAGTATTACTCAAAAGTTATGTTATAGCTGGATAACGATTAACAATTGCGGGACAGTGTCCCTATAACTGCTGATATATTTGCTTTTATGTTTGTGTTTGGCTAATGTTCCATGACACTGTTGGGAATTCCAATGTTGGAAGATCCCAGTAGCTGAAACATGATTGACAGCTTAGTGATTCCTGGGCATGGGGCGGAGCCAACATAAGGTCCATAGCCAACAAAGTTGTGGTACCTATTGGGGCAAACAAAATGTATTGTTTTGAAATAGTAGAACACAAACTACACTCTCCTCACTTTGAGGAGAAAAAAACTTTTCCCCATAGACTTCAACATGTTTTTCATGGGAAAATCTGGAATTCAATTGGGAGATAAGCTTTTCTCATCAAATCAAACCTGGCCCAATGTGTTTGGTGAAGGAAACTTTTTCATTAATGTTAATTCTATGGAAATATCTGCCCCACTTTTATTTTATGTAATGTGCCTGGGGTGCCAGTACCCACCACCTCTCTCTGCATTTATACTGTACGTAATGTGCCCGGGGTGTCAGTACCCACCACCTCTCTCTGCATTTATACTGTACGTAATGGGCCTGGGGTGTCAGTACCCACCGCCTCTCTCTGTGTTTATACTGTACGTAATATGCCTGGGGTGTCAGTACCCACCGCCTCTCTCTGCGTTTATACTGTACGTAATGTGCCTGGGGTGTAAGTACCCACCTCCTCTCTCTGCGTTTATACTGTACATAATGTGCCTGGGGTGTCAGTACCCACGTCCTCTCTCTGCATTTATACTGTACTTAATGTGCCTGGAGTGTAAGTACCCACCACCTCTCTCTGCATTTATACTGTACGTAATGTGCCTGGGGTGTCAGTACCCACCGCCTCTCTCTGCATTTATACTGTACGTAATGTGCCTGGGGTGTCAGTACCCACCGCCTCTCTCTGCGTTTATACTGTACGTAATGTGCCTGGGGTTTAAGTACCCACCTCCTCTCTCTGCGTTTATACTGTACATAATGTGCCTGGGGTGTCAGTACCCACCGCCTCTCTCTGCGTTTATACTGTACGTAATGTGCCTGGGGTGTAAGTACCCACCTCCTCTCTCTGCGTTTATACTGTACATAATGTGCCTGGGGTGTCAGTACCCACGTCCTCTCTCTGCATTTATACTGTACTTAATGTGCCTGGAGTGTAAGTACCCACCACCTCTCTCTGCATTTATACTGTACGTAATGTGCCTGGGGTGTCAGTACCCACCGCCTCTCTCTGCATTTATACTGTACGTAATGTGCCTGGGGTGTCAGTACCCACCGCCTCTCTCTGCGTTTATACTGTACGTAATGTGCCTGGGGTGTCAGTACCCACCGCCTCTCTCTGCGTTTATACTGTACGTAATGTGCCTGGGGTTTAAGTACCCACCTCCTCTCTCTGCGTTTATACTGTACATAATGTGCCTGGGGTATCAATACCCACCGCCTCTCTCTGCGTTTATACTGTACATAATGTGCCTGGGGTGTCAGTACTCACCACCTCTCTCTGCGTTTATACTGTACATAATGTACATAGGGTGTACATATCCTCTGCTTACTACTATATTAACCACTGGCTTTCACTGAATAAACAATGATCTGTCTCCAAACCTCTTTCCAAATCTCTTTCCAGATCTCTCTCCAGACCTCTCTCTCCAGATCTCTCTCCAAATCTGTCTCCTGATCTTTCTAGATCTCTCTCCAAATATTTGTCCAGTTCTCTCTCCAGATCTCTCTTCACATCTCTCTCCAGATCTCTCTCCAGTTCAGTGTTCAGATCTCTCCTCAAATCTCTCTCCAGTTCAGTGTCCAGATCTCTCCTCAAATCTCTCTCCAAATCTCTCTCCAGATGTGTCTTCAAATCTCTCTCGAGATCTCTCTTTAAATCTCTCTTCCAATCTCTCTACATCTCTCTCCAAATCTTTCTTCAGAACTCTCTTCAGATGTCTCTCCAAACCTCTCTCCAGATCTGTCTTCAAATCACTCTTCAGATCTATCCTCATATCTAGCTTCAAACCTCTCTCTAGACCTGTCTTCAAATCTCTCTCCAAATCTGTCTTCAAATTTCTCTCCAGGTCTCTCTTCAATTCTATGTCCAGATCTCTCTCCAGATTCCACTCCAGATCTCTCTAGATCTCTCTCCAAATCATTCACGAAACCTCTCTCCAAATCTCTCTGCAGTTCTGTCTTCAAATCTCTTTCCAGAACTCTCTTCAAATCTCTCTCCGGATTTCTCTTTAAATCTCTCTACAAATCTCTCTTCAGATCTCGCTTCAAATCTCTCTTCTAATCTCTACCCAGAGCTCTCTAGATCTGTCTCCAAATCTTTCTCCAGACCTCTATCCAGATGTCTTTCCAAATCTCTCTCCTGGTCTGTCTTCAAATCTCTCTCCAGATCTCTCTTCAAATCTCTCTCCAAATCTCTTCCAATCTTTCCAGATCTCTCTCCAGATTCCACTCTAGAACTCTCGAGATCTCTCTCAAAATCATTCATGAGACCTCTCTCCAGATCTCTCTTCAAATCTCTCTTCCAGTCTCTCTCTCTCTAGACCTCTCTTTCCAAATCTTTCTTTAGATGTCTCTCCAAATCTATCACCTGATCTGTCTACAAATCTCTCTCCAGATCTCTCTTCCAATCTCCATTCAGATCTCTCTTCACATACTTCTCCAAATTTCTTTCCAGATCTGTCTTAAAATCTCTCTCCGGTCAGTTTTCAAATCTCTCTCTCTTCAAATCTCTCTCCAGACCTCTTTTCAAATCTCTCTCCAGATCTCTTTTCAAATCTTTCTCCAGATCTCTTTGCCGATGTCTTTCCAAATCTCCCTCCAGATCTGTCTTCAAATCTCTCTCCAGATCTCTCTTCAATTCTCTCACCAGATCTTTCTTCCAATCTCTCTCCAAATCTCTCTCCAGATCTCTCTCCAGATGTCTCTCCAAATCTGTCTTCCAATGTCTCTAAAGATCTCTCTTCATATCTCTCTTCGAATCTCTCTCCAAATTTCTCTCCTGATCTGTCTTTAAATCTCTTTCAAGATTTCTCTTCAAATCTGTCTCCTAATTTCTATTTATATCTATCTTAAAATCTCTCTCCAGATCTTTCTCCAGATCTCTCTTCAGATCTTTTTTTCAAATCTCTCTACAGAGCTCTCCTCAATTCTCTCTCCAGATCTCTCTTTAAATCTCTCTCCAGATATCTCTCCAAATCTCTCTCCAGATCTCTCAAATCTTTCTCCAAACCTTTCTCTAAATGTCTCTCCAAATCTCTCACCAGATCTTTCTTCAAATCTCTCTCTAGATTTGTCTTCAATTCTCTTTCCAGACCTCTCTTCAAGTTTCTCTCCAGGTTTCTTTTCAAATCTCTCTCTGGATCCCTATTCAAATCTCTTTCCAGATATCTCTTCAAACATCTCTCAAGCTCTCTCTAGATCTTTCTCCAGACCTCTCTCTAGATGTCTCTTCAAATCTCTCACCAGATCTGTCTTCAAATCTCTCTCTAGATCTGTCTTCAAAGCTCTCTCCAGATCTCTCTTCTGATCTTTCTCCAAACCTCTCCTCAATTCTCTCTCCAGATCTCTCTCCAATTTCTTTCTAGATCTATCTTTAAATTTCTCTCTAGATCTTTCTCCAGACATCTCTCTAGATGTCTCTCCAAATCTCTCACCAGATCTGTCTTCAAATCTCTCTCTAGATCTGTCTTCAAAGCTCTCTCCATATCTCTCTTCTGATCTTTCTCAAAACCTCTCCTCAATTCTCTCTCCAGATCTCTCTCCAATTTCTTTCTAGATCTATCTTTAAATTTCTCTCTAGATCTTTCTCCAGACCTCTCTCTACATGTCTCTCCAAATCTCTCACCAGACCTGTCTTCAAATCTCTCTCTAGATCTGTCTTCAAAGCTCTCTCCAGATAGTAGTTACATAGTTACATAGTTACATAGGGTTGAAAAAAGACCATTGTCCATCAAGTTCAACCCATCCGAGTAAACCCAGCACACAACCTATACTAACCAATCTATACACTCACATACATAAACTATATATATACAACCAGTAATACTAACTGTAGATATTAGTATCACAATAGCCTTGGATATTCTGCTTGTTCAAAAACTCATCCAGGCCCCTCTTATAGGCATTAACAGAATCTGCCATTACCCCATCACTAGGAAGGGCATTCCATAACCTCACTGCCCTCACCGTGAGGAACCCCCGACGCTGCTTCAAATGGAAGCTCCGTTCCTCTAATCTATAGGGGGGGCCTCTGGTGCGCTGATTGTTTTTATGGGAAAAAAGAACATCCCCCAACTGCCTATAATCCCCTCTAATGTACTTGTACAGAGTAATCATGTCCCCTCGCAAGCGCCTCTTTTCCAGAGAAAACAACCCCAACCCTGACAGTCTCACCTCATAGTTTAACCCTTCCATCCCCTTTACCAGTTTAGTTGCAGTCTCTGCGCTCTCTCCAGCTCATTAATATCCTTCTTAAGGACTGGAGCCCAAAACTGCACTGCATACTCACTGTTACTGCCCCCCCATACTCACTGTTACTGCCCCCCATACTCACTGTTACTGCCCCCCATACTCACTGTCACTGCCCCCCCCATACTCACTGTTACTGCCCCCATACTCACTGTTACTGCCCCCCATACTCACTGTTACTGCCCCCCCATACTCACTGTTACTGCCCCCATACTCACTGTTACTGCCCCCCCATACTCACTGTTACTGCCCCCCATACTCACTGTTACTGCCCCCCATACTCACTGTTACTGCCCCCATACTCACTGTTACTGCCCCCCATACTCACTGTTACTGCCCCCCATACTCACTGTTACTGCCCCCCCATACTCACTGTTACTGCCCCCCATACTCACTGTTACTGCCCCCCATACTCACTGTCACTGCCCCCCCATACTCACTGTTACTGCCCCCATACTCACTGTTACTGCCCCCCATACTCACTGTTACTGCCCCCCATACTCACTGTTACTGCCCCCATACTCACTGTTACTGCCCCCCATACTCACTGTTACTGCCCCCCATACTCACTGTTACTGCCCCCCATACTCAAGGTGAGGCCTTACCAGGGACCTATAAAGGGACAAAATTATGTTCTCATCCCTTGAGTCAATGCCCTTTTTTATACAAGACAGCACTTTATTTGCTTTAGTAGCCACAGAATGACACTGCCTGGAATTAGACAACTTGTTATCTACAAAAACCCCTAGATCCTTCTCCATTAAGGATACCCCCAACACACTACCATTCAGTAGATAGTTTGCGTTTATATTATTTCTACCAAAGGGCAGAACTTTGCACTTATCAACATTGAACCTCATTTCCCAGTTTGCTGCCCAGTTATCTAATTTTGTCAAATCGCTCTGCAAAGCGGCACATCCTGCATGGAACTTATAGTTTTGCACAATTTAGTGTCATCAGCAAAAATAGAAACAGTACTGTCTATGCCCCCCCCCAGGGCATTAATAAACAAGTTAAAAAGCAAAGGCCCAAGGACTGACCCCTGCGGTACTCCACTAACCACACTGGTCCAATTAGAAAATGTTCCATTTCCCCCACTCTTTGTACTCTATCCTTCAGCCAGTTCTCTATCCAATTACAAATATTATGTTCTAGGCCAATATTCCTTAATTTGATCATTAACCTTCTGTGAGGTACTGTATCAAACGCTTTTGCAAAGTCCAAGTAGATCCCATCCACTGCCATTCCAGCATCAAGGTTCCTGCTCACCTCCTCATAAAAGGCAACTAAATTAGTCTGGCAAGATCTGTTACCCATAAAACCATGCTGGCACAAACTAATAGTATTGTGAACTGCAATGTATTCAAGTACCCTATCCCTTATTACCCCTTCCAGAAGCTTTCCTACTACTGATGTCAGACTAACAGGCCTATAGTTTTCAGGCTGAGAACGGGATCCCTTTTTAAATAACGGCACCACATTAGCAATCCGCCAGTCTCTCGGCACCATGCCAGACCTCAACGAATCCTGAAAAATTAAGTGAAGAGGTTTGGCAATCACAGCGCTCAGCTCATTTAATACCCTGGGATGAATCCCATCCGGCCCTGGACCTTTGTTTCCCTTTACATGTTCAAGTCTCTTTTGAATCCCCCCCCGAGTGACCCATGCGTCAGTAGCTAAATTACTAGAACTGGGCATATTACAAGGGAAGCCTTCATTAGCCGGCTCCTCAGATGTATAGACAGATGAAAAATAAGAGTTCAAAATTTCAGCTTTTTCCCCGTTCTCATCAACCAACTTACCCCCCCGTGATAATAAAGTTCCCACCCCTTCTTGCTTCATTTTTTTACTATTCACATAATTAATAAATAATTTTGGATTCTTTTTACTCCTAGCTGCAATATCCCTTTCCATCTCTATTTTAGCTGCTTGATAGCTTTTTTGCTGCTTTATTTGCCCCCCTGTACCTGATGAAAGCCCCAGCTGCCCCAGCTAACTTGAATGCTTTAAAAGCACGTTTTTTCTTACCAACCTCGACCTTAACTCTCTTATTCAGCCATAAAGGTTTTGCTTTGCGATGCCTCTCCTTGCTTACAAGGGGGATATACTGTTGTGTATATAGAGATATCTCTTCTGATCTTCCTCCAAACCTCTCCTCAATTCTCTCTCCAGATCTCTCTCCAATTTCTTTCTAGATCTATCTTTAAATTTCTCTCTAGATCTTTCTCCAGACATCTCTCTAGATGTCTCTCCAAATCTCTCACCAGATCTGTCTTCAAATCTCTCTCTAGATCTGTCTTCAAAGCTCTCTCCAGATATCTCTTCTGATCTTTCTCCAAACATCTCCTCAATTCTCTCTCCAGATCTCTCTCCAATTTCTTTCTAGATCTATCTTTAAATTTCTCTCTAGATCTTTCTCCAGACATCTCTCTAGATCTGTCTTCAAATCTCTCTCTAGATCTGTCTTCAAATCTCTCTCTAGATCTGTCTTCAAATCTCTCTCCAGATATCTCTTCTGATCTTTCTCCAAACCTCTCCTCAATTCTCTCTCCAGATCTCTCTCCAATTTCTTTCTAGATCTATCTTTAAATTTCTCTCTAGATCTTTCTCCAGACCTCTCTCTAGATGTCTCTCCAAATCTCTCACCAGATCTGTCTTCAAATCTCTCTCTAGATCTGTCTTCAAATCTCTCTCCAGATATCTCTTCTGATCTTTCTCCAAACATCTCCTCAATTCTCTCTCCAGATCTCTCTCCAATTTCTTTCTAGATCTATCTTTAAATTTCTCTCTAGATCTTTCTCCAGACATCTCTCTAGATCTGTCTTCAAATCTCTCTCTAGATCTGTCTTCAAATCTCTCTCTAGATCTGTCTTCAAAGCTCTCTCCATATCTCTCTTCTGATCTTTCTCCAAACCTCTCCTCAATTCTCTCTCCAGATCTCTCTCCAATTTCTTTCTAGATCTATCTTTAAATTTCTCTCTAGATCTTTCTCCAGACCTCTCTCTAGATGTCTCTCCAAATCTCTCTCTAGATCTGTCTTCAAAGCTCTCTCCAGAAATCTCTTCTGATCTTTCTCCAAACCTCTCCTCAATTCTCAAAGACTGGGGGTTGACTTGTCCTTTAAATGCTTTTAACACTTTTTAAGTCTTGCCATTTGTTCATATCTGTGAACCAGATCCAGTGTGTCTTTTCCCTATATTGTTATTAAATCATAGGCAGAGAAAAGGTTAACAGGAATCTGTAGAACAAACAAGAACTTTGGACTCTGTGTCTTAGAGATTAAACAGAGATTATGCCGCTCCCAGTCATGGCGGCCGCTGATCTGAGAGTGGAGCTGAGCTGCTCCGTGTGCCGGGAGATCTACACCGACCCTGTAACCCTGCCCTGTGGGCACAACTACTGTCTGCGCTGTATTGGGAGACACTGGGACTGGCAGGAGGGGATAGAGGAGGATCTGACCTGCCCGGAATGCAGAAGGAGATACAGGAACAGGCCCGAACTGGAGAGGAACCTAAGGCTGAGGAACATCGCTGAGCTGTTCCTTCCTGGGGACAGAAAATGCTCCGCACACCATAAGATCCTGGAGTATTACTGCTATGAGGATGGGGCCTGTGTCTGTGTGTCCTGCTGGCAGCATGGAGACCATGGGGGCCACAGGGTGGAGCTGCTGAGTGAGGCCTCGGAGAAGAAGAAAGAGACACTGAGGGAAGTTCTGGAGACACTGAGCCCAGAGAGAGAGGAGACTGAGGGGCAAATCCAGAGGCTGCAGGAGCGCAGGAGAGAAGTGGCAGAAGTGGCAGCCGGTGAGACAGAGAGAGTCACTGCCCTGTTTAGGGGCATCAGGGAAGAGCTGGAAGCCCTAGAGAAGCGACTCCTGAGTGACATCTCCAGGCAGAAAGAGGAGCGCTCACTCCCACTCACTGAGCTGATCCAACAGCTGGAGATAAAGAAGGACGAGCTGTCCAGGAAGATCCGGCACATTGAGGAGCTGTGCAACATGGCAGCTCCACTCACTGTCCTACAGGAACAATGGGAATCCCATGGAGCTGCCTTTTGTGGGGCTGAGGGGGCAGATACTGAGGGCAGAGAGAGAGAGGATACTGAGGGGGCAGATACTGAGGGCAGAGAGAGAGGGGGTATAAAGGTCCCGGCTGTAGGGGATCTGGGTGTGGGTGGGATCTCAGAGACATTACTCACAGGGTTGGATCAGATTGTGACTGGGGTAAAGGGAAGGTGGATCTATGGGCAGGAGGCTACAGACCTGGTACTGGATATAAACACAACTGGGGGTTATGTATCTGTATCAGGGGACAGGAAATCTGCTTCCTACTCACACACAGACCCCTGTTACCCACAATCCCCAGAGAGATTCCAGGATTACCCTCAGGCTTTATGCAGCAGGAGTTTCCCCTCAGGGCGACATTACTGGGAAGTGGAGGTCAGTGATTCGGGGAGTTGGAGGGTGGGCGTGGCCTATCCCAGTATAGAGAGGGGAGGGGACCAGTCCTGGATTGGGGATAATAACAAGTCCTGGTGTTTGCGCAGATGGGGCAATAAATATTCAGTGATACATTATAGGATAGGGACCAATTTACCCCACGCCCCTTCCTGCAGGAGAATCAGGATCTCATTGGACTATGAGGCCGGACGCCTGTCCTTTTATGAGCTGAGTGAGCCAATCAGGCACTTACACACCTTCACTGCCTCCTTCACTGAGCCCCTTCATGCTGCATTCTGGGTAATGGGTTCCTGGGTAAGAATCATTAGTTAGGGGTCTGCCAATATTAATGTAGGGGATCAGAGAACCTTTCCTTGATGTGACATCATCCAGCCCAGCTACCTGATTGGCTGGGAGCCCCAATGCACTTCTGGGAGTAAAGGCGGATCCAGGGAGTGGCTGGCTTTGGAGCCAAAACTCAGGGGTGGGGCCAACAGGTTATAAAGGAACCCCTGCTGCAGTGCCAGCCACAGAGAGAGACCAGATCCAGAGGAAGTAACCGGCCATATGGGCTCCGCTTTGTATCGAGCTCCAGACTATAGAGAGAGAGGTCTGCTTAGCTGCCATTGGATGCCTTTACCTCCGTGTCCCCCCTCCCCGTGTGTCCCCTGTGTGAGGACAGGTGTTTCTTGGGGCTACGTGGGGGCAACTGCCAATCCAAAGGGAGAGGTAGTTTGGGGCAGGTAGCGCTACCTGGGGAAAGAGCTCTGGGGAAGGGACTTTGGGGCAGGTAGCGCTACCTGGGGAAAGAGCTCTGGGGAAGGGACTTTGGGGCAGGTAGCGCTACCTGGGGAAAGGGCTCTGGGGAAGGGACTTTGGGGCAGGTAGCGCTACCTGGGGAAAGGGCTCTGGGGAAGGGACTTTGGGGCAGGTAGCGCTACCTGGGGAAAGAGCTCTGGGGGAGGGACTTTGGGGCAGGTAGCGCTACCTGGGGAAAGAGCTCTGGGGAAGGGACTTTGGGGCAGGTAGCGCTACCTGGGGAAAGAGCTCTGGGGAAGGGACTTTGGGGCAGGTAGCGCTACCTGGGGAAAGGGCTCTGGGGAAGGGACTTTGGGGCAGGTAGCGCTACCTGGGGAAAGAGCTCTGGGGAAGGGACTTTGGGGCAGGTAGCGCTACCTGGGGAAAGAGCTCTGGGGAAGGTACTTTGGGGCAGGTAGCGCTACCTGGGGAAAGAGCTCTGGGGAAGGGACTTTGGGGCAGGTAGCGCTACCTGGGGAAAGAGCTCTGGGGAAGGGACTTTGGGGCAGGTAGCGCTACCTGGGGAAAGAGCTCTGGGGAAGGGACTTTGGGGCAGGTAGCGCTACCTGGGGAAAGAGCTCTGGGGGAGGGACTTTGGGGCAGGTAGCGCTACCTGGGGAAAGAGCTCTGGGGAAGGGACTTTGGGGCAGGTAGCGCTACCTGGGGAAAGGGCTCTGGGGAAGGGACTTTGGGGCAGGTAGCGCTACCTGGGGAAAGGGCTCTGGGGAAGGGACTTTGGGGCAGGTAGCGCTACCTGGGGAAAGGGCTCTGGGGAAGGGACTTTGGGGCAGGTAGCGCTACCTGGGGAAAGGGCTCTGGGGAAGGGACTTTGGGGCAGGTAGCGCTACCTGGGGAAAGGGCTCTGGGGAAGGGACTTTGCCGGGACTGAACTGGGGAAGGGTATTTCCCCCAGGAGGGGAGTGTGAGCCCCCAGAGAGACTGAGCCAGTAGTGGCTAAACCCCCACAGGTTATATTGTCTGTATTTTATAGTTATTGCATTTTCAAAACTGTTATATAAAGTTTATCTTTGCTGCAAAACTGTGTGTGATTATTCCTAGTGGAACCCCCCCTGAGCTGTGCCCCTCACTGCCACTAGGGGGAGTGCTGTAATTCCCAGTCCCTTCCATGCAGGAGAATTCAGCCCTGAGATAAGCAGAGAAGTGAATGTAATTTGTGCCCAGAAAGGGTTCCATTGGGCTCAGGCCACATGGGGGGTTGTACACAGGGGGACAGTAAAGAATTTGATTTGCTAATGTAAATAGTTAAACTCAGAGGGGGAGCAATAATCTGCCCCCCTCGCTCCCCAACATGCAGAACCCTAACCCCATCCCCGGGGCATCAGACCATGAAATCGCTGCCATTGAGAGGATTCAAACCGGGGACAATTCAGATGGCAGCGAGCAGGCCCCCCCCCGTCACTCCCCCCTGCAGGAACACACCTCCAGTGCTCCACCCCCTCCTGCAGGAACACACCCCTCCAGTGCTCCACCCCCTAATGCAGGAACACACCTCTCCAGTGCTCCACCCCCTAATGCAGGAACACACCTCTCCAGTGCTCCACCCCCTCCTGCAGGAACACACCCCTCCAGTGCTCCACCCCCTAATGCAGGAACACACCCCTCCAGTGCTCCACCCTCTCCTGCAGGAACACACCCCTCCAGTGCTTCACCCCCTCCTGCAGGAACACACCCCTCCAGTGCTCCACCCCCTCCTGCAGGAACACACCCCTCCAGTGCTCCACCCCCTCCTGCAGGAACACACCCCTCCAGTGCTCCACCCCCACCTGGAGGAACACACCCCTCCAGTGCTCCACCCCCTCCTGCAGGAACACACCTTTTCAGTGCTCCGCCCTATCCTGCAGGAACACACCCCTCCAGTGCTCCACCCCCTCCTGCAGGATTACACCCCTCCAGTGCTCCACCCCCTCCTGCAGGATTACACCCCTCCAGTGCTCCACCCCCTCCTGCAGGATTACACCCCTCCAGTGCTCCACCCCCTCCTGCAGGATTACACCCCTCCAGTGCTCCACCCCGTTTGCCCTGCTTGAACTCAGTAGATCCACAGTCCCCTCCATCTTGCAGGCTGGCGCTCCTCCAGCACTGAACTCCCTCCTGCTGCCCCACAACCCTCCAGCACAGCAGATGACCCCCCCAGTAATACCCCCCCAGTAACACCCCCGCCCCATGATGATTTTCAGGACCAGACATTGCTGCAATAAATATTAATAAACATACTTGACAGTAGCATTGCGCAAGAGCTAACAATCCGGGGGCCACATGATGTTGCAGTTTCTCAGTCCGTGGTTAACCCTTTTCTGCCCACAAGGCGGGACTGACAGCAAAGCAATAAATGAACATGCAAAGTAAAGGGGGGCATTCCCAAAGGCTCCTGTATGAATGTGAGGGCAAGGTGCCCACGGTGGGTCACATACTGGTACTGCCACCCTAAGGTGGGTCACATACTGGTACTGCCACCCTAAGGTGGGTCACATACTGGTACTGCCACCCTAAGGTGGGTCACATACTGGTACTGCCACCCTAAGGTGGGTCACATACTGGTACTGCCACCCTAAGGTGGGTCACATACTGGTACTGCCACCCTGTTCTGGGAGAACCAGCAGCCTGGACTGGCACTGACACAGGGGGGCACTACTGCCATTATTAATTCTGCCCACCCTAGGAACAGTGCCCTGCAACTGACCAACATGCCCAAACTGGGGAGAGTGGGGCATTGTGGGTAAAACAGGGTGGTTTGCTGCCAAGTTGGGCACTTTGCACTCGTTGGTACATGAGCCATTGATCCCTCACATGAGTTCCCCCAGTCCATCTGTCTGTGACGCCCCCCGGGGGGCAGTTCCATGTAGGGTACCGACTGGGTATAACTGTGTGCCAGGGAAGTGGCATCAGAATATGGTGGCTGCCAACATCACAGCCCAGGCGTTGGCCACACTGCCAGCCTTGTATCAGAGGGTGCCAGGCTCTGCCCGTGGGGTTGGCACAGTGCATTGCGTTCATGTTGGGCACAGTTCTTGCCGCCCCCTGGTTGGTACGTGGGTAGGGCCCCTCCTCACACTGTGCTCTCCTTATACTCCGTGTTCAGGCTGTGGGGGCGCGGGGGGCCCCTCCGACTGGCGGAAAGGAGACGGCGAAGGGACGAAGAGGGAGACGTGAGATCCCCACAACTCTGCAGGAATATGCCCTCCGGGCACTCTGATGCCAACGGGCTCCTGGGTATCTGCAACACATCCAAAGGCTCAGTAAGAACCCTAATGGCAACCTGGGCAGGGGGGCACTGGGAAAGGCTGGCAGGGCACTGGGAATGTAGGCAGGGTACTGGGAAAGGCTGGCAGGGCACTGGGAATGTAGGCAGGGGGGGGCAGCACCGGGAATGTAGGCAGGGGGGGCAGCACCGGGAATGTCGGCAGGGGGGGCAGCACCGGGAATGTCGGCAGGGGGGGCAGCACCGGGAATGTCGGCAGGGGGGGCAGCACCGGGAATGTCGGCAGGGGGGGCAGCACCGGGAATGTAGGCAGGGGGGGCAGCACCGGGAATGTAGGCAGGGGGGGCAGCACCGGGAATGTAGGCAGGGGGGGCAGCACCGGGAATGTAGGCAGGGGGGGCAGCACCGGGAATGTCGGCAGGGGGGGCAGCACCGGGAATGTCGGCAGGGGGGGCAGCACCGGGAATGTCGGCAGGGGGGGCAGCACCGGGAATGTAGGCAGGGGGGGCAGCACCGGGAATGTAGGCAGGGGGGGCAGCACCGGGAATGTAGGCAGGGGGGGCAGCACCGGGAATGTAGGCAGGGGGGGCAGCACTGGGAATGTAGGCAGGGTACTGGGAAAGGCTGGCAGGGTACTGGGAAAGGCTGGCAGGGTACTGGGAAAGGCTGGCAGGGTACTGGGAATGTAGGCAGGGTACTGGGAAAGGCTGGCAGGGTACTAGGAATGTAGGCAGGGTACTGGGAATGTAGGCAGGGTACTGGGAAAGGCTGGCAGGGTACTGGGAAAGGCTGGCAGGGTACTGGGAATGTAGGCAGGGTACTGGGAATGTAGGCAGGGTACTGGGAATGTAGGCAGGGTACTGGGAATGTAGGCAGGGTACTGGGAAAGGCTGGCAGGGTACTGGGAATATAGGCAGGGTACTGGGAATGTAGGCAGGGTACTGGGAATGTAGGCAGGGTACTGGGAATGTAGGCAGGGTACTGGGAAAGGCTGGCAGGGTACTGGGAAAGGCTGGCAGGGTACTGGGAATGTAGGCAGGGCACTGGGAATGTAGGCAGGGCACTGGGAATGTAGGCAGGGTACTGGGAAAGGCTGGCAGGGTACTGGGAAAGGCTGGCAGGGTACTGGGAATGTAGGCAGGGTACTGGGAATGTAGGCAGGGTACTGGGAATGTAGGCAGGGTACTGGGAATGTAGGCAGGGGTACTGGGAATGTAGGCAGGGTACTGGGAATGTAGGCAGGGTACTGGGAATGTAGGCAGGGTACTGGGAATGTAGGCAGGGTACTGGGAAAGGCTGGCAGGGTACTGGGAATGTAGGCAGGTACTGGGAATGTAGGCAGGGTACTGGGAAAGGCTGGCAGGGTACTGGGAAAGGCTGGCAGGGTACTGGGAATGTAGGCAGGGTACTGGGAAAGGCTGGCAGGGTACTGGGAATGTAGGCAGGGTACTGGGAAAGGCTGGCAGGGTACTGGGAATGTAGGCAGGGTACTGGGAAAGGCTGGCAGGGTACTGGGAATGTAGGCAGGGTACTGGGAATGTAGGCAGGGTACTGGGAATGTAGGCAGGGTACTGGGAATGTAGGCAGGGTACTGGGAATGTAGGCAGGGTACTGGGAAAGGCTGGCAGGGTACTGGGAAAGGCTGGCAGGGTACTGGGAAAGGCTGGCAGGGTACTGGGAAAGGCTGGCAGGGTACTGGGAATGTAGGCAGGGTACTGGGAAAGGCTGGCAGGGTACTGGGAATGTAGGCAGGGTACTGGGAATGTAGGCAGGGTACTGGGAATGTAGGCAGGGTACTGGGAAAGGCTGGCAGGGTACTGGGAAAGGCTGGCAGGGTACTGGGAATGTAGGCAGGGTACTGGGAAAGGCTGGCAGGGTACTGGGAATGTAGGCAGGGTACTGGGAATGTAGGCAGGGTACTGGGAAAGGCTGGCAGGGTACTGGGAATGTAGGCAGGGTACTGGGAAAGGCTGGCAGGGTACTGGGAATGTAGGCAGGGTACTGGGAAAGGCTGGCAGGGTACTGGGAAAGGCTGGCAGGGTACTGGGAATGTAGGCAGGGTACTGGGAAAGGCTGGCAGGGTACTGGGAAAGGCTGGCAGGGTACTGGGAATGTAGGCAGGGTACTGGGAATGTAGGCAGGGTACTGGGAAAGGCTGGCAGGGTACTGGGAAAGGCTGGCAGGGTACTGGTACCTGTTTGTGGCTCTGACTCTCGGACCCCTCCCTCAGGCTCCTCCTGGATCGCTGCAGGAATCGGGCCACTAGGACTCGGGTGCTGCGCCCGCCCTTCAGGTCCCCGAGGGACAAGGTGCCACTTTTGGAGAGTCGCTGTACTGGTTTCCGGCTCCCGCGGCACCGGGTCTTCCCTGCTGAGCTTGTACGGAGCAGGGGGAATGGGTCAGTGGGGCTGTGCTGGTACAGATAGGCCTCCGACGAGATTGCTACGGGGGGGGGTACAATATGGTTATTACTCCCCAACCTCAGCGAGTCCAACTGTCTCTCATAGGGTTTACTGACGTGTTATTCTTCCCTATGGTCAGGCAGGACCCCCCCCCCCTGGGTAAGTGAATCCAATCTCCCCCCAGTACTTACCCAGGTACAGAGCTCTGATTCTCTGTACTTCCTGCTCCTGGGCTGCTCTCTTTCCCATGGTCAGGCAGGAACCCCCTCCCCTGGGTAAGTGAATCCAATCTCCCCCCAGTACTTACCCAGGTACAGAGCTCTGATTCTCTGTACTTCCTGCTCCTGGGCTGCTCTCTTTCCCATGGTCAGGCAGGAACCTCCCCCCCCCCCCCGGGTAAGTGAATCCCCCCCCCCCAGTACTTACCCAGGTACAGAGCTCTGATTCCCTGTACTTCCTGCTCCTGGGCTGCTCTCTTTCCCATGGTCAGACAGGAACCCCCCCTGGGTAAGTGAATCCAATCTCCCCCCAGTACTTACCCAGGTACAGAGCTCTGATTCTCTGTACTTCCTGCTCCTGGGCTGCTCTCTTTCCCATGGTCAGGCAGGAACCTCCCCCCCCCCCCCGGGTAAGTGAATCCCCCCCCCCAGTACTTACCCAGGTACAGAGCTCTGATTCCCTGTACTTCCTGCTCCTGGGCTGCTCTCTTTCCCATGGTCAGACAGGAACCCCCCCCTGGGTAAGTGAATCCAATCTCCCCCCAGTACTTACCCAGGTACAGAGCTCTGATTCTCTGTACTTCCTGCTCCTGGGCTGCTCTCTTTCCCATGGTCAGGCAGGAACCTCCCCCTGGGTAAGTGAATCCAATCTCCCCCCAGTACTTACCCAGGTACAGAACTCTAATTCTCTGTACTTCCTGCTCCTGGGCTGCTCTCTTTCCCATGGTCAGGCAGGAACCCCCCCCCCTGGGTAAGTGAATCCAATCTCCCCCCAGTACTTACCCAGGTACAGAGCTCTGATTCTCTGTACTTCCTGCTCCTGGGCTGCTCTCTTTCCCATGGTCAGGCAGGAACCTCCCCCTGGGTAAGTGAATCCAATCTCCCCCCAGTACTTACCCAGGTACAGAGCTCTGATTCTCTGTACTTCCTGCTCCTGGGCTGCTCTCTTTCCCATGGTCAGGCAGGAACCCCCCCCCCCTGGGTAAGTGAATCCAATCTCCCCCCAGTACTTACCCAGGTACAGAGCTCTGATTCTCTGTACTTCCTGCTCCTGGGCTGCTCTCTTTCCCATGGTCAGGCAGGAACCCCCCCCCCCGGGTAAGTGAATCCAATCTCCCCCCAGTACTTACCCAGGTACAGAGCTCTGATTCTCTGTACTTCCTGCTCCTGGGCTGCTCTCTTTCCCATGGTCAGGCAGGAACCCCCCCCCCCCTGGGTAAGTGAATCCAATCTCCCCCAGTACTTACCCAGGTACAGAGCTCTGATTCTCTGTACTTCCTGCTCCTGGGCTGCTCTCTTTCCCATGGTCAGGCAGGAACCCCCCCCCCCTGGGTAAGTGAATCCAATCTCCCCCCAGTACTTACCCAGGTACAGAGCTCTGATTCTCTGTACTTCCTGCTCCTGGGCTGCTCTCTTTCCCATGGTCAGACAGGAACCTCCCCCTGGGTAAGTGAATCCAATCTCCCCCCAGTACTTACCCAGGTACAGAGCTCTGATTCTCTGTACTTCCTGCTCCTGGGCTGCTCTCTTTCCCATGGTCAGGCAGGAACCTCCCCCTGGGTAAGTGAATCCAATCTCCCCCCAGTACTTACCCAGGTACAGAGCTCTGATTCTCTGTACTTCCTGCTCCTGGGCTGCTCTCTTTCCCATGGTCAGGCAGGAACCCCCCCCCCTGGGTAGGTGACTCCAATCTCCCCCCAGTACTTACCCAGGTACAGAGCTCTGATTCTCTGTACTTCCTGCTCCTGGGCTGCTCTCTTTCCCATGGTCAGACAGGAACCCCCCCCCTGGGTAAGTGAATCCAATCTCCCCCCAGTACTTACCCAGGTACAGAGCTCTGATTCTCTGTACTTCCTGCTCCTGGGCTGCTCTCTTTCCCATGGTCAGGCAGGAACCTCCCCCTGGGTAAGTGAATCCAATCTCCCCCCAGTACTTACCCAGGTACAGAGCTCTGATTCTCTGTACTTCCTGCTCCTGGGCTGCTCTCTTTCCCATGGTCAGGCAGGAACCCCCCCCTGGGTAAGTGAATCCCCCCCCCAGTGCTTACCCAGGTACAGAGCTCTGATTCTCTGTACTTCCTGCTCCTGGGCTGCTCTCTTTCCCATGGTCAGGCAGGAACCCCCCCCTGGGTAAGTGAATCCAATCTCCCCCCAGTACTTACCCAGGTACAGAGCTCTGATTCTCTGTACTTCCTGCTCCTGGGCTGCTCTCTTCCCATGGTCAGGCAGGAACCCCCCCTGGGTAAGTGAATCCAATCTCACCCAGTACTTACCCAGGTACAGAGCTCTGATTCTCTGTACTTCCTGCTCCTGGGCTGCTCTCTTTCCATGGTCAGGCAGGAACCTCCCCCTGGGTAAGTGAATCCAATCTCCCCCCAGTACTTACCCAGGTACAGAGCTCTGATTCTCTGTACTTCCTGCTCCTGGGCTGCTCTCTTTCCCATGGTCAGGCAGGAACCCCCCCCCTGGGTAAGTGAATCCAATCTCCCCCCAGTACTTACCCAGGTACAGAGCTCTGATTCTCTGTACTTCCTGCTCCTGGGCTGCTCTCTTTCCCATGGTCAGGCAGGAACCTCCCCCCTGGGTAAGTGAATCCAATCTCCCCCCAGTACTTACCCAGGTACAGAGCTCTGATTCTCTGTACTTCCTGCTCCTGGGCTGCTCTCTTTCCCATGGTCAGGCAGGAACCTCCCCCTGGGTAAGTGAATCCAATCTCCCCCCAGTACTTACCCAGATACAGAGCTCTGATTCTCTGTACTTCCTGCTCCTGGGCTGCTCTCTTTCCCATGGTCAGGCAGGAACCTTCCCCTTGGTAAGTGAATCCAATCTCCCCCCAGTACTTACCCAGGTACAGAGCTCTGATTCTCTGTACTTCCTGCTCCTGGGCTGCTCTCTTTCCCATGGTCAGGCAGGAACCTCCCCCTTGGTAAGTGAATCCAATCTCCCCCCAGTACTTACCCAGGTACAGAGCTCTGATTCTCTGTACTTCCTGCTCCTGGGCTGCTCTCTTTCCCATGGTCAGGCAGGAACCTACCCCTGGGTAAGTGAATCCAATCTCCCCCCAGTACTTACCCAGGTACAGAGCTGGGGGTAGATTGGATTCCCTTACAGCATCCCCCCCCCCACCAGTCAGACAGGAAACTCTGCCAGGGTAAGGTAAGTACAAGGGAACCTGTAGGTACCAGACCTGTATCGATGGACGTCAGCGACACATTGTCCTCTAACGCTTTGCTGTATCCGGCATCACTGAGATCTGGAAGAGGCAGAAGTCGGGTCACACGGGGCAGAATTTACAGACTGGGGGCATCAGGGCACTGAGGGCAGAGGGGGTGACTGTGAGACATGAAGGGTGGAAGAGGTAAGTAGGAATGCCTACAGGTGTACAGTGGGGGTCATGTGACATAAGGAATAAGAGATGGGCCAATGAATGCTCCGGTGCCTGAGGGATGGGTTTGTTTATCCATATCTCTAGAGAATTAAAGACCCGGGTATATTTCCCATTCACGTACCTGTGTTGAGGGAGGAGCTTATGCCAGGGTCGCTATGGGAGCGGATGAAGAGCCGCGGTGGCACCGTTGTGAAAAGGGCAGCCGGCCTTGTGTTCTCGCTGTACCTGCGGTGGGGGCAGTCGGGTGTCTGGCAGGGGGAGCTGTGATGGAGGGAGCAACCGGACCCCCTGCTTTGTACAGACCTCCCAGAAACCTTTGCTTTCAGTCGCACCTCCGGGAAACAAGGACCAACAGATCGGCCAATGGTCTCCAGGCGGTTACAGCTGCGAGTCACCACGGCACCAACCACATTCGGCAGAACATCATCACCAGCACTCGGCGTGGAGCATGAGAAGGATCTGCCCCCCTTGGCATGAGGCAAAGGGATCTCCTCAAATGGGCCCTGGTGGCTGAGAGTCGGGCTCTGCTGATGGTGCCCACACTGGCCACAGTCCACACTGAGACAGTAATCTGCCCTGCTGCGTTGGATGGACCGGTACAGAACATAGTCCACAGAACGGATGGAACCCTGCATCTCCAGGAGAACCGAGTCTTCAGAGGGACTGCTGTCTTCTGAAACACACAAGGATCCACCAATGGCACCAACAGGGCAAACAATGCAGAGGAACTATAGATAGAAATGGCTCTAACTGTTCCACTAACTGCCAGAATGGCTAAAAGTGTTCCACCAACTGCTAGAATGGCTAAAACTGTTCCACCAACTGATAGAATGGCTCTAACTGTTCCACTAAATGCCAGAATGGCTAGAAGTGTTCCACTAACTGCTAGAATGGCTAAAACTGTTCC
This sequence comes from Xenopus tropicalis, assembly GCF_000004195.4. Taxonomy (NCBI): domain Eukaryota; kingdom Metazoa; phylum Chordata; class Amphibia; order Anura; family Pipidae; genus Xenopus; species Xenopus tropicalis. Next base: position 146,205,524 of record NC_030684.2, read on the forward strand.
ACTAACTACCAGAATGGCTAAAACTGTTCCACTAACTGCCAGAATGGCTAAAACTGTTCCACTAACTGCCAGAATGGCTAAAAGTGTTCAACCAACTGCTAGAATGGATTGAACTGTTCCATTAACTGCTAGAATGGCTAAAACTGTTCCACTAACTGCTAGAATGTCTTAAAGTGTTCCACTAACTGCCAGAATGGCTAAAACTGTTCCACTAACTGCCAGAATGGCTAAAACTGTTCCACTAACTGCCAGAATGGCTAAAACTGTTCCACTAACTGCCAGAATGGCTAAAAGTGTTCAACCAACTGCTAGAATGGCTTGAACTGTTCCATTAACTGCTAGAATGGCTAAAACTGTTCCACTAACTGCTAGAATGGCTAAAAGTGTTCAACCAACTGCTAGAATGGCTAAAACTGTTCCACTAACTGCTAGAATGGCTAAAACTGTTCCACCAACTGATAGAATGGCTTGAACTGTTTAATTAACTGATAAAATGGCTCAAATGTTCCATTAACTGCTAGAATGCTAGAAATTATTCCCACAACTGCAAAAATCACTGAAACATTTTCAAAAACTGCTAGAATGGCTCAAATTGTTCCACCAACTTCTAGAATGGCTAAAACTGTTCAGCCAAAAACTAGAATGGCTCAAACTGTTCCACCAACTGCTAGAATGGTAGACATTCTTCCCAGAACTGCAAAATTACTGAAACATTTTCAAAAACTGCTAGAATGGCTCAAACTGTTCCACCAACTACTAGAATGGTAGACACTCTTCCCTCAGCTGCCAGAATGAAAGAAACTAAAACTGATTCACCATCTGATAGAATGGCTCAAACTGTTCCATTCTGAAGGGTAGAAATTCTTCCGCAAGTGAAAAAATCACTGAAACGTTTTCAAAAACTGATAGAATGGTTAAAACTTTTTCACTAACTGCTAAAATGGTAGGAATTCTTCCTTTAATTGCAAAAAACACTGAAACATTTTTAAAAACTGCTAGAATGGCTGAAACTGTTCAACAACTGCTAGAATGGCTTGAACTGTTTCATTAACTGCTAGAATAGCTTGAACTGTTCCACTAACTGCTAGAATGGTAGAAATAATTTCCACAACTGCAAAAATAACTGAAACATTTTCAAAAACTGCTAGAATGGAAAAACTGTTCCACCAACTGCTAGAATAGTAGAAATTCTTCCCACAACAGCACAAATTACTGAAACGTTTTTAAAAACTGCTAGAATGGCTAAAACTGTTCAACCAACTGCTAGAATGGCTAAAACTGTTCCACCAACTGCTAGAATGGCTAAAACTGTTCAACAACTGCTAGAATGGCTTGAACTGTTTCATTAACTGATAGAATGGCTCAAACTGTTCCACTAACTGCTAGAATGGCTAAAACTGTTCCACCAACTGCTAGAATGGTAGAAATTCTTCCCACAACAGCACAAATCACTGAAACGTTTTTAAAAACTGCTACAATGGCTAAAACTGTTCAACCAACTGCTAGAATGGCTTGAACTGTTTCATTAACTGCTAGAATGGCTTGAACTGTTCCACTAACTGCTAGAATGGTAGAAATTATTTCCACAACTGCAAAAATAACTGAAACATTTTCAAAAACTGCTAGAATGGAAAAACTGTTCCACCAACTGGAAAGTGGACAGGGTAATCTGTCAAGCGGATCGCTTCAACCGGACAGTTTGCTGTCTTCCTGGTGCCAGGGTTCGGCATGTGGTTGATCGGGTTGACACATTATTGGGAGGGGCTGGGCAAGACCCGGCTGTCTTGGTACATATCGGTACTAACGACAAAATGAACGGTAGGTGGGGGACTTTAAAGAGTGAGTTCAGGGATCTAGGCTCTAAGATTAGGCAAAGGTCCTCCAATGTCATTTTTTCGGAAATTTTGCCGGTGCCGCGTGCAAGTTTAGGGAGACAGCGGGAGCTTAGGGAGCTAAATGCGTGGCTAAAGTCTTGGTGTAGGAAGGAAGGGTTTGGGTTCCTAGAGCACTGGGCTGACTTTTCCTTGGGGTACAATCTATACAGCCCTGACGGATTGCACCTCAATGGAAGGGGGTCTGCTGTGCTAGGGGAGAGAATGGTTAAGAGGTTGGAGGAGTGTTTAAACTAGACAAGGGGGGGGTGGGTGAGCTAGAATTCCATGGGAAAATTAGTGTAGACGGGGTAGGGGGACTAGCAAAGGGTTGTGGGGGAGGAGTGAGGGGGGCATATAGTTTATCAGATAAGGAGCTTCCGTTACAAGGAAAGCAGTCTCATATTTGCCTTAGCTCTAATTCTCCCTTAGCTAATGTAACATCAGAGGGAGAAGTAATAATCTCCGCTGCATGCTGGCTAATGCGCGTAGCTTGTCGGGTAAATTAGGGGAGCTGCAAGCTATTGCATGTATTGAAAATTATGATTTAATAGGTATCACTGAGACCTGGTGGGATGATAAATGCGACTGGGCTGTGAATTTAAATGGTTATACACTTTTTAGGAGGGACAGAGAGATTAAAAAGGGTGGAGGGGTTTGTCTTTACGTAAAGTCAGATTTAAAGCCATGTAATAAAGACATTACCAATGAAAACGTCCAATCTCTTTGGGTAGAAATTTCAGTAGGGCTGAAGGTCACAAAGAAAATGATCATTGGTGTATGCTATAAACCACCCCGTATAGATGAGGGGGATGAGGCCCAGCTATTGTTGCAAATGGAGGAGGCTTCACAACTGGGTCACGTTGTTGTTATGGGGGACTTTAATTATCCGGCACTGACTGGGGTAATGGGGGGGCTAAGTCAGAAACAGCTAGTAGGTTTGTAAATATGCTAAATGGCAACTTTTTATTTCAGGCAGTTCAAGAACCCACTAGGAATGACGCTATTTTGGACCTGGTGATTTCTAATAATAATGAACTTATCTCTAACATTTGTGTGGGGGGGGGCATTTGGGGAACAGTGATCACAACATGGTCTCCTTTGGGATAATGCTGCAGAGACAGCGCTATAAGGGAGTAACTAAAACACTCAATTTTAGACGTGCAGACTTTGCCAGTATAAGGGCATCTCTGCAATGTGTCAACTGGGAAAGGCTTTTCATGGGGTTAGACACAGAAGGAAAATGGAACATCTTTATAACATTGCTTTGTAGGTATACACAACAGTATATCCCCCTAGTAAGCAAAACCTTTATGGCTGAATAAAAGTGTTATTGTCGAGGTTGGTAATAAAAAACGTGCTTTTAGGGCATTCAAGTTAGCTGGGACAGCGGGGGCTTTCATCAGGTACAGGGGGGCAAATAAAGCAGCAAAAAAGCTATCAAGCAGCTAAAATAGAGATGGAAAGGGATATTGCTGCTAGGAGTAAAAAGAATCCAAAATTATTTTTTAATTATGTGAATAGTAAAAAAATGAAGCAAGAAGGGGTGGGAACTTTATTATCACGGGGGGGTAAGTTGGTTGATGAAAACGGGGAAAAAGCTGAAATTTTGATCTCTTATTTTTCATCTGTCTATACATCTGAGGAGCCAGATAATGAGGCTTCCCTTGTAATATACCCAGTGCTAGTAATTTAGCTACTGACGCATGGGTCACTCGGGAGGAAATTCAAAAGAGACTTGAACATGTAAAGGTAAACAAAGGTCCAGGGCCGGATGGGATTCATCCCAGGGTATTAAATGAGCTGAGCGCTGTGATTGCCAAACCTCTTCACTTAATTTCCCAGGATTCATTGAGGTCTGGCATGGTGCCGAGAGACTGGCGGATTGCTAATGTGGTGCTGTTATTTAAACAGGGATCCCGTTCTCAGCCTGAAAACTATAGGCCTGTTAGTCTGACATCAGTAGTAGGAAAACTTTTGGAAGGGGTAATAAGGGATAGGGTACTTGAATACATTGCAGTTCACAATACTATTAGTTTGTGCCAGCATGGTTTTATGCGTAACAGATCTTGCCAGACTAATTTAGTTGCCTTTTATGAGGAGGTGAGCAGGAACCTTGATGCTGGAATGGCAGTTGATGTCATCTACTTGGACTTTGCTAAAGCGTTTGATACAGTACCTCACAGAAGGTTAATGATCAAATTAAGGAATATTGGCCTAGAACATAATATTTGTAATTGGATAGAGAACTGGCTGAAGGATAGAGTACACAGAGTGGGGGAAATGGAACATTTTCTAATTGGACCAGTGTGGTTAGTGGGTACCGCAGGGGTCAGTCCTTGGGCCTTTGCTGTTTAACTTGTTTATTAATGACCTGGGGGGGGGCATAGACAGTATTGTTTCTATTTTTGCTGATGACACTAAATTGGGCAAAACTATAAGTTCCATGCAGGATGTGCCGCTTTGCAGAGCGATTTGACAAAATTAGATAACTGGGCAGCAAACTGGGAAATGAGGTTCAATGTTGATAAGTGCAAAGTTATGCACTTTGGTAGAAATAATATAAACGCAAACTATCTACTGAATGGGAGTGAGTTGGGGGTATCCTTAATGGAGAAGGATCTGGGGGTTTTTGTTGATAACAAGTTGTCTAATTCCAGGCAGTGTCATTCTGTGGCTACTAAAGCAAATAAAGTGCTGTCTTGTATAAAAAAGGGCATTGACTCAAGGGATGAGAACATAATTTTGCCCCTTTATAGGTCCCTGGTAAGGCCTCACCTTGAGTATGCAGTGCAGTTTTGGGCTCCAGTCCTTAAGAAGGATATTAATGAGCTGGAGAGAGTGCAGAGACGTGCAACTAAACTGGTTAAGGGGATGGAAGGGTTAAACTATGAGGTTAGACTGTCAGGGTTGGGGTTGTTTTCTCTGGAAAAGAGGCGCTTGCGAGGGGACATGATTACTCTGTACAAGTACATTAGAGGGGATTATAGGCAGATGGGGGATGTTCTTTTTTCCCATAAAAACAATCAACGCACCAGAGGTCACCCCTTTAGATTAGAGGAAAGGAGCTTCCATTTGAAGCAGCGTAGGGGGTTCCTCACGGTGAGGGCAGTGAGGGGGTTGGGGAATGCCCTGCCGGGGGATGTTGGGTAGGGGGTTCCTCACGGTGAGGGCAGTGAGGTTATGGAATGCCCTTCCTAGTGATGTGGTAATGGCAGATTCTGTTAATGCCTATAAGAGGGGCCTGGATGAGTTCTTGATCAATCAGAATACCCAAGGCTATTGTGATACTAATATCTACAGTTAGTACTAGTGGGTGTATATATAGTTATGTATGTGAGTGTATAGATTGGTAGGTGTGGGTTAGGTGTGCTGGGTTTACTTGGATGGGTTGAACTTGATGGACACAGGTCTTTTTTCAACCCTATGTAACTATGTAACTATGTAACTATGTAACTGCTAGAATAGTAGAAATTCTTCCCACAACAGCACAAATTACTGAAACTTTTTTAAAAACTGCTAGAATGGCTAAAACTGTTCAACCAACAGCTAGAATGGCTAAAACTGTTCCACTAACTGCTAGAATGGCTAAAACTGTTCCACCAACTGCTAGAATGGCTAAAACTGTTCCACCAACTGCTAGAATGGCTAAAACTGTTCAACAACTGCTAGAATGGCTTGAACTGTTTCATTAACTGATAGAATGGCTCAAACTGTTCCACTAACTGCTAGAATGGCTAAAACTGTTCCACCAACTGCTAGAATGGCTAAAACTGTTCAACAACTGCTAGAATGGCTTGAACTGTTTCATTAACTGATAGAATGGCTCAAACTGTTCCACTAACTGCTAGAATGGCTAAAACTGTTCCACCAACTGCTAGAATGGCTAAAACTGTTCAACAACTGCTAGAATGGCTTGAACTGTTTCATTAACTGATAGAATGGCTCAAACTGTTCCACTAACTGCTAGAATGGCTAAAACTGTCCCACCAACTGCTAGAATGGTAGAAATTCTTCCCACAACAGCACAAATCACTGAAATGTTTTTAAAAACTGCTACAATGGCTAAAACTGTTCAACCAACTGCTAGAATGGCTTGAACTGTTTCATTAACTGCTAGAATGGCTTGAACTGTTCCACTAACTGCTAGAATGGTAGAAATTATTTCCACAACTGCAAAAATAACTGAAACATTTTCAAAAACTGCTAGAATGGAAAAACTGTTCCACCAACTGCAATAATAGTAGAAATTCTTCCCACAACAGCACAAATTACTGAAACTTTTTAAAAAACTGCTAGAATGGCTAAAACTGTTCCACCAACTGCTAGAATGGCTAAAACTGTTCCACCAACTGCTAGAATGGCTAAAACTGTTCAACAACTGCTAGAATGGCTTGAACTGTTTCATTAACTGATAGAATGGCTCAAACTGTTCCACTAACTGCTAGAATGGCTAAAACTGTTCCACCAACTGCTAGAATGGCTAAAACTGTTCAACAACTGCTAGAATGGCTTGAACTGTTTCATTAACTGATAGAATGGCTCAAACTGTTCCACTAACTGCTAGAATGGCTAAAACTGTTCCACCAACTGCTAGAATGGCTAAAACTGTTCAACAACTGCTAGAATGGCTTGAACTGTTTCATTAACTGATAGAATGGCTCAAACTGCTAGAATGGTAGAAATTATTCTCGCAACTGCAAAAATCACTGAAACACTTTCAAAAACTGCTAGAACGGATAAAACTGTTCCATCAACTGCTAGAATAGCTAAAACTGTCCCACCAACTGCTAGAATGGCTAAAACTGTCCCACCAACTGCTAGAATGGCTAAAACTGTCCCACCAACTGCTAGAATGGTAGAAACTCTTCCCTCAGCTGCCAGAATGAAAGAAACTACTCAATAAACTTAATGAATAAAACCTTGGTAGAAACTCTTTCCCCAGCTGCTAGAATGGTAGAAGCTCCTCCCTTGGCTGCCTTGACTTAATCGAAAAACATAAATGACCTAGATAGAAACTCATCCATCCACTGGCAGAGAGATGGAAACCGTTCCTTCAACGGCCAAGTTTCATTTATCCACAAAAGAGACGGTTGGGCATTAAATCAATATTGTGGCCCTAATGTCCACACTTTCTAAATGAGTTTAATCTCTTCTATCAGCTCTCCAGGAGATCTAGCAGAGAACCCAACACACAATGTCTGCTTCATTAGATGTTCTACTCACCATTGCCGCTGTGACCGGTGGAACCGATTCTGTCGGACACACTCAGGCACGAGACCTCGTTGACCTGGGCATCAAACAACGTTGCCTGCAACCAGAAGAACATTCAGTGTCTCATGAGTGAAGGATATGGCGCCATTGTACAGAGGTTCAAGAGCTTCATCACCCACCTGGCTGTCCTCGCGGATTCCCATGACGCTCTCATAGGAGGGAGGGAAGTCAGTTGGGTAGAGAGGGATTGGGCTGTCCATTGAGCCATTATAAGTGATGCTGTTAAAGAGAGAGAGGGGTTCTTGGGTCAACTCAAGGTGTGTAGCTAGCAATGAACATCATGGGCCTATGGCATCACCCCGGCGTTACCCTTCCTCTCTCATTTTGCCCCCTGACATCTTGTTACCTCTGTGCATCCGTCTCAGAGCTGCAGGTGTATTCTGGGGGGTAATAGGGAGGCGGGGGCACAGGTGGGACAAACTCCTCGCACTCTATCATACTCTGCAAGAGGGTGTCCTGGGGTGAAATGCACTCCAAGTTGCCCGAGGTGGCACTTCGAGGCGCGAGCTGAAGGAGCAAAACAAAGGGGTGATTATTTGCGCGGCCATTGAGACGTGGCCATTGATTGAGATGAGCCGGTGGTCTGCACGCGTGGTACAGCACTTACGACATGGATCACATCCAATGAGAAGACCTGAATGCAGCAGATGACGGCGGACAATGTGCAGATGATGGTGGATAGGATGGTGAGGCCACAGACACTGAACAACAGGTCCTGCGACACACAGAGAGCACAATGTCACATAGGAACATACCCCTGGGAGCAGGAGGCAGCAGTGGAGTTAGGGGAGGAGGCAACTCCGAGGAGGCATCACGTGGAGATTTAGTAAGGAGAAAAGAAATGGGTAAGAAGTAAGTCCTACTGAAACCATAATACATCTAAAGCTGCCCCACTGGAACCCCGGGGCAAGTTTGCCTTCAGTTCTTGGTCATGTGACCAGGTTGGACATCATATCAACTACTAGGAGCAGATTTACACACTGACCAAGACCCCTCCCTCAAAAAATAATTAACTATAAAAGCATTAACCCCGTCTGATGTTCCCAGTCAGAAATAACGGCACCCAATACCCCAATGCCCCCAGCGTCCCTCCCCCGTTACCTTCAGGGCGTTGCGGATGCTGTTACATTCAGAATTTGGGTACATGGTGAGAATCTCCACATCTCGCCGGCAGGACGTCGGCATCTGCACCTCGGACATTGGGTGGCAGCAAACACACCAGTAATTATCCTTGGGGGCAACAGGGCAGGAAACAGAAGACACAGAGGTATCAGGGGCAGTTATAGAGACACTGACTCTCTGACACAATAGGTACATGGAACGTTGGTTTCTCTGGTGTTTGAGTGGTTTAAAGGGGAACTAAAAGCTGCTGAAATGTAAGTATATTCCGATATCACCTACTGTGTCCCCATCAGTGTCACATTGTGAGTATTGTGTCCCCATCAGTGTCACATTGTGTCCCCGTCAGTGTCTCATTGTGTCCCCGTCAGTGTCTCATTGTGAGTATTGTGTCCCCGTCAGTATCACATTGTGTCCCCATCAGTGTCACATTGTGTCCCCGTCAGTGTCTCATTGTGTCCCCGTCAGTGTCACATTGTGTCCCCATCAGTGTCTCATTGTGTCCCCGTCAGTGTCTCATTGTGTCCCCGTCAGTGTCACATTGTGTCCCCATCAGTGTCTCATTGTGTCCCCGTCAGTGTCACATTGTGTCCCCGTTAGTATCACATTGTGTCCCCGTCAGTGTCTCATTGTGTCCCCATCAGTGTCTCATTGTGTCCCCGTCAGTGTCACATTGTGTCCCCGTTAGTATCACATTGTGTCCCCGTCAGTGTCACATTGTGTCCCCATCAGTGTCTCATTGTGTCCCCGTCAGTGTCACATTGTGTCCCCGTTAGTATCACATTGTGTCCCCGTCAGTGTCTCATTGTGTCCCCGTCAAGATCACATTGTGTCCCCGTCAGTGTCTCATTGAGAGTATTGTGTCCCCGTCAGTGTCACATTGTGTCCCCGTCAGTGTCTCATTGAGAGTATTGTGTCCCCGTCAGTATCACATTGTGTCCCCGTCAGTGTCTCATTGTGTCCCCGTCAGTGTCTCATTGTGTCCCCGTCAGTGTCTCATTGTGAGTATTGTGTCCCCGTCAGTGTCCAATTGTGTCCCCGTCAGTGTCCCATTGTGTCCCCGTCAGTGTCTCATTGTGAGTATTGTGTCCCCGTCAGTGTCACATTGTGTCCCCGTCAGTGTCACATTGTGTCCCCGTCAGTGTCTCATCGTGAGTATTGTGTCCCCGTCAGTGTCCCCATCAGTGTCCCATTGTGTCCCCGTCAGTGTCCCATTGTGAGTATTGTGTCCCCGTCAGTGTCCCATTGTGTCCCCGTCAGTGTCCAATTGTGAGTATTGTGTCCCTGTCAGTGTCACATTGTGTCCCCGTCAGTGTCCCATTGTGAGTATTGTGTCCCCGTCAGTGTCCCATTGTGTCCCCGTCAGTGTCCAATTGTGAGTATTGTGTCCCCGTCAGTGTCCCATTGTGTCCCCGTCAGTGTCCCATTGTGAGTATTGTGTCCTCGTCAGTGTCCCATTGTGTCCCCGTCAGTGTCCAATTGTGAGTATTGTGTCCCTGTCAGTGTCACATTGTGTCCCCGTCAGTGTCTCATTGTGAGTATTGTGTCCCCGTCAGTGTCACATTGTGTCCCCGTCAGTGTCTCATTGTGAGTATTGTGTCCCCGTCAGTGTCACATTGTGTCCCCGTCAGTGTCTCATTGGGAGTATTGTGTCCCCGTCAGTGTCACATTGTGTCCCCGTCAGTGTCACATTGTGTCCCTGTCAGTGTCTCATTGTGAGTATTGTGTCCCCGTCAGTGTCACATTGTGTCCCCGTCAGTGTCTCATTGTGTCCCCGTCAGTGTCTCATTGGGAGTATTGTGTCCCCGTCAGTGTCCCATTGTGTCCCCGTCAGTGTCTCATTGTGAGTATTGTGTCCCCGTCAGTGTCACATTGTGTCCCCGTCAGTGTCTCATTGTGAGTATTGTGTCCCCGTCAGTGTCACATTGTGTCCCCGTCAGTGTCTCATTGTGTCCCCGTCAGTGTCTCATTGTGAGTATTGTGTCCCCGTCAGTGTCACATTGTGTCCCCGTCAGTGTCACATTGTGTCCCCGTCAGTGTCCCATTGTGTCCCCGTCAGTGTCTCATTGTGAGTATTGTGTCCCCGTCAGTGTCCCATTGTGTCCCCGTCAGTGTCCCATTGTGTCCCCGTCAGTGTCTCATTGTGAGTATTGTGTCCCCGTCAGTGTCACATTGTGTCCCCGTCAGTGTCTCATTGTGTCCCCGTCAGTGTCTCATTGTGAGTATTGTGTCCCCGTCAGTGTCACATTGTGTCCCCGTCAGTATCACATTGTGTCCCCGTCAGTATCACATTGTGTCCCCGTCAGTGTCACATTGTGTCCCCGTCAGTGTCACATTGTGTCCCCGTCAGTGTCTCATTGTGAGTATTGTGTCCCCGTCAGTGTCCAATTGTGTCCCCGTCAGTGTCCCATTGTGTCCCCGTCAGTGTCTCATTGTGAGTATTGTGTCCCCGTCAGTGTCACATTGTGTCCCCGTCAGTGTCTCATCGTGAGTATTGTGTCCCCGTCAGTGTCCCCATCAGTGTCCCATTGTGTCCCCGTCAGTGTCCCATTGTGAGTATTGTGTCCCCGTCAGTGTCCCATTGTGTCCCCGTCAGTGTCCAATTGTGAGTATTGTGTCCCCGTCAGTGTCCAATTGTGTCCCCGTCAGTGTCCCATTGTGTCCCCGTCAGTGTCTCATTGTGAGTATTGTGTCCCCGTCAGTGTTACATTGTGTCCCCGTCAGTGTCACATTGTGTCCCCGTCAGTGTCTCATCGTGAGTATTGTGTCCCCGTCAGTGTCCCCATCAGTGTCCCATTGTGTCCCCGTCAGTGTCCCATTGTGAGTATTGTGTCCCCGTCAGTGTCCCATTGTGTCCCCGTCAGTGTCCAATTGTGAGTATTGTGTCCCTGTCAGTGTCACATTGTGTCCCCGTCAGTGTCCCATTGTGAGTATTGTGTCCCCGTCAGTGTCCCATTGTGTCCCCGTCAGTGTCCAATTGTGAGTATTGTGTCCCTGTCAGTGTCACATTGTGTCCCCGTCAGTGTCTCATTGTGAGTATTGTGTCCCCGTCAGTGTCACATTGTGTCCCCGTCAGTGTCTCATTGTGAGTATTGTGTCCCCGTCAGTGTCACATTGTGTCCCCGTCAGTGTCTCATTGGGAGTATTGTGTCCCCGTCAGTGTCACATTGTGTCCCCGTCAGTGTCACATTGTGTCCCTGTCAGTGTCTCATTGTGAGTATTGTGTCCCCGTCAGTGTCACATTGTGTCCCCGTCAGTGTCTCATTGTGTCCCCGTCAGTGTCTCATTGGGAGTATTGTGTCCCCGTCAGTGTCCCATTGTGTCCCCGTCAGTGTCCCATTGTGTCCCCGTCAGTGTCCCATTGTGTCCCCGTCAGTGTCTCATTGTGAGTATTGTGTCCCCGTCAGTGTCACATTGTGTCCCCGTCAGTGTCTCATTGTGTCCCCGTCAGTGTCTCATTGTGAGTATTGTGTCCCCGTCAGTGTCACATTGTGTCCCCGTCAGTATCACATTGTGTCCCCGTCAGTATCACATTGTGTCCCCGTCAGTGTCACATTGTGTCCCCGTCAGTGTCACATTGTGTCCCCGTCAGTGTCTCATTGTGAGTATTGTGTCCCCGTCAGTGTCCAATTGTGTCCCCGTCAGTGTCCCATTGTGTCCCCGTCAGTGTCTCATTGTGAGTATTGTGTCCCCGTCAGTGTCACATTGTGTCCCCGTCAGTGTCTCATTGTGAGTATTGTGTCCCCGTCAGTGTCACATTGTGTCCCCGTCAGTGTCTCATTGTGTCCCCGTCAGTGTCTCATTGTGAGTATTGTGTCCCCGTCAGTGTCACATTGTGTCCCCGTCAGTATCACATTGTGTCCCCGTCAGTATCACATTGTGTCCCCGTCAGTGTCACATTGTGTCCCCGTCAGTGTCACATTGTGTCCCCGTCAGTGTCTCATTGTGAGTATTGTGTCCCCGTCAGTGTCCAATTGTGTCCCCGTCAGTGTCCCATTGTGTCCCCGTCAGTGTCTCATTGTGAGTATTGTGTCCCCGTCAGTGTCACATTGTGTCCCCGTCAGTGTCCCATTGTGAGTATTGTGTCCCCGTCAGTGTCCCATTGTGTCCCCGTCAGTGTCCAATTGTGAGTATTGTGTCCCTGTCAGTGTCACATTGTGTCCCCGTCAGTGTCTCATTGTGAGTATTGTGTCCCCGTCAGTGTCACATTGTGTCCCCGTCAGTGTCTCATTGTGTCCCCGTCAGTGTCTCATTGGGAGTATTGTGTCCCCGTCAGTGTCACATTGTGTCCCCGTCAGTGTCCCCGTCAGTGTCTCATTGTGAGTATTGTGTCCCCGTCAGTGTCACATTGTGTCCCCGTCAGTGTCTCATTGTGAGTATTGTGTCCCCGTCAGTGTCACATTGTGTCCCCGTCAGTGTCTCATTGTGTCCCCGTCAGTGTCTCATTGGGAGTATTGTGTCCCCGTCAGTGTCACATTGGGAGTATTGTGTCCCCGTCAGTGTCACATTGTGTCCCCGTCAGTGTCCCCGTCAGTGTCTCATTGTGAGTATTGTGTCCCCGTCAGTGTCCCATTGTGTCCCCGTCAGTGTCCCATTGTGAGTATTGTGTCCCCGTCAGTGTCACATTGTGTCCCCGTCAGTGTCCCATTGTGTCCCCGTCAGTGTCTCATTGTGAGTATTGTGTCCCCGTCAGTGTCCCATTGTGTCCCCGTCAGTGTCCCATTGTGTCCCCGTCAGTGTCTCATTGTGAGAATTGTGTCCCCGTTAGTATCACATTGTGTCCCCGTCAGTGTCTCATTGTGTCCCCGTCAGTGTCTCATTGTGAGTATTGTGTCCCCGTCAGTGTCACATTGTGTCCTCGTCAGTGTCTCATTGTGTCCCCGTCAGTGTCTCATTGTGAGTATTGTGTCCCCGTCAGTGTCCCATTGTGTCCCCGTCAGTGTCTCATTGTGAGTATTGTGTCCCCGTCAGTGTCACATTGTGTCCCCGTCAGTATCTCATTGTGAGTATTGTGTCCCCGTCAGTGTCACATTGTGTCCCCGTCAGTGTCTCATTGTGAGTATTGTGTCCCCGTCAGTGTCACATTGCGTCCCCGTCAGTGTCTCATTGTGTCCCCGTCAGTGTCTCATTGTGAGTATTGTGTCCCCGTCAGTGTCACATTGCGTCCCCGTCAGTGTCCCATTGTGTCCCCGTCAGTGTCTCATTGTGAGTATTGTGTCCCCGTCAGTGTCCCATTATGTCCCCGTCGGTGTCCCATTGTGTCCCCGTCAGTGTCTCATTGTGTCCCCGTCAGTGTCCCATTGTGTCCCCATCAGTGTCTCATTGTGAGTATTGTGTCCCCGTCAGTGTCCCATTGTGTCCCCGTCAGTGTCCCATTGTGTTCCCATCAGTGTCTCATTGTGAGTATTGTGTCCCCGTTAGTATCACATTGTGTCCCCGTCAGTGTCAAATTGTGTCCCCGTAAGTGTCTCATTTTGAGTATTGTGTCCCCGTCAGTGTCACATTGTGTCCCCGTCAGTGTCTCATTGCGTCCCCGTCAGTGTCACATTGTGTCCCCGTGATTATCACATTGTGTCCCCGTCATTATCACATTGTGTCCCCGTCAGTGTCTCATTGCGTCCCCGTCAGTGTCACATTGCGTCCCCATCATTATCACATTGTGTCCCCGTCAGTGTCTCATTGTGTCCCCGTCAGTGTCTCATTGTGTCCCCGTCATTATCACATTGTGTCCCCGTCAGTGTCACATTGTGTCCCCGTCAGTGTCTCATTGTGTCCCCGTCAGTATCACATTGTGTCCCCGTCAGTATCACATTGTGTCCCCGTCAGTATCACATTGTGTCCCCGTCAGTGTCTCATTGTGTCCCCGTCATTATCACATTGTGTCCCCATCAGTGTCTCATTGTATCCCCGTCATTATCACATTGTGTCCCCGTCAGTGTCTCATTGTGTCCCCGTCAGTATCACATTGTGTCCCCGTCAGTGTCTCATTGTGTCCCCGTCAGTATCACATTGTGTCCCCGTCAGTGTCTCATTGTGTCCCCGTCATTATCACATTGTGTCCCCGTCAGTGTCTCATTGTGTCCCCGTCAGTATCACATTGTGTCCCCGTCAGTGTCTCATTGTGTCCCCGTCATTATCACATTGTGTCCCCGTCAGTGTCTCATTGTGTCCCCGTCATTATCACATTGTGTCCCCGTCAGTATCACATTGTGTCCCCGTCAGTGTCTCATTGTGTCCCCGTCATTATCACATTGTGTCCCCGTCAGTATCACATTGTGTCCCCGTCAGTGTCTCATTGTGTCCCCGTCAGTGTCTCATTGTGTCCCCGTCAGTGTCTCATTGTGTCCCCGTCAGTGTCTCATTGTGTCCCCGTCAGTGTCTCATTGTGTCCCCGTCAGTGTCACATTGTGTCCCCGTCAGTATCACATTGTGTCCCCGTCAGTATCACATTGTGTCCCCGTCAGTGTCACATTGTGTCCCCGTCAGTGTCACATTGTGTCCCCGTCAGTGTCACATTGTGTCCCCGTCAGTATCACATTGTGTCCCCGTCATTATCACATTGTGTCCCCGTCATTATCACATTGTGTCCCCGTCATTATCACATTGTGTCCCCGTCAGTCTCATTGTGTCCCCGTCAGTGTCTCATTGTGTCCCCGTCATTATCACATTGTGTCCCCGTCAGTGTCACATTGTGTCCCCGTCAGTGTCTCATTGTGTCCCCGTCAGTATCACATTGTGTCCCCGTCAGTATCACATTGTGTCCCCGTCAGTGTCTCATTGTGTCCCCGTCATTATCACATTGTGTCCCCATCAGTGTCTCATTGTATCCCCGTCATTATCACATTGTGTCCCCGTCAGTATCACATTGTGTCCCCGTCAGTGTCTCATTGTGTCCCCGTCAGTATCACATTGTGTCCCCGTCAGTGTCTCATTGTGTCCCCGTCAGTATCACATTGTGTCCCCGTCAGTATCACATTGTGTCCCCGTCAGTATCACATTGTGTCCCCCTCAGTATCACATTGTGTCCCCCTCAGTGTCTCATTGTGTCCCCGTCATTATCACATTGTGTCCCCGTCAGTATCACATTGTGTCCCCGTCAGTGTCTCATTGTGTCCCCGTCAGTGTCTCATTGTGTCCCCGTCAGTGTCTCATTGTGTCCCCGTCAGTGTCTCATTGTGTCCCCGTCAGTGTCTCATTGTGTCCCCGTCAGTGTCACATTGTGTCCCCGTCAGTATCACATTGTGTCCCCGTCAGTATCACATTGTGTCCCCGTCAGTGTCACATTGTGTCCCCGTCAGTGTCACATTGTGTCCCCGTCAGTGTCTCATTGTGTCCCCGTCAGTGTCACATTGTGTCCCCGTCAGTGTCACATTGTGTCCCCGTCAGTATCACATTGTGTCCCCGTCAGTGTCACATTGTGTCCCCGTCAGTGTCACATTGTGTCCCCGTCAGTATCACATTGTGTCCCCGTCAGTGTCACATTGTGTCCCCGTCAGTGTCACATTGTGTCCCCGTCAGTGTCACATTGTTTCCCCGTCAGTGTCTCATTGTGTCCCCGTCAGTGTCACATTGTGTCCCCGTCAGTGTCACATTGTGTCCCTGTCAGTATCACATTGTGTCCCCGTCAGTGTCACATTGTGTCCCCGTCAGTGTCACATTGTGTCCCCGTCAGTGTCACATTGTGTCCCCGTCAGTATCACATTGTGTCCCCGTCAGTATCACATTGGTCCCCGTCAGTGTCACATTGTGTCCCCGTCAGTGTCACATTGTGTCCCCGTCAGTGTCACATTGTGTCCCCGTCAGTGTCACATTGTTGTCCGTCAGTATCACATTGTGTCCCCGTCAGTGTCACATTGTGTCCCCGTCAGTATCACATTGTGTCCCCGTCAGTATCACATTGTGTCCCGTTCAGTGTCACATTGTGTCCCGTCAGTGTCACATTGTGTCCCCGTCATTATCACATTGTGTCCCCGTCAGTCTCACATTGTGTCCCGTCAGTGTCACATTGTGTCCCCGTCAGTGTCACATTGTGTCCCCGTCAGTGTCACATTGTGTCCCCGTCAGTATCACATTGTGTCCCCGTCATTATCACATTGTGTCCCCGTCAGTGTCACGTTCCTCTTGAGCTGGTTGGACAAGTTCCAGTATTTGCCCCACTCCCTGTATCCCTGGGGCCAGACTGCACTGGGGGGAGGGTAATTAGCTTGAGGGGTATCTCCCATGATGCCCCAGGGTGTTACTGATACAGGACTGACACTTTCCATGGGTAGAGAGCAGCGCATCCCATCATGCCCCACATGCCCAGGTACTGGGACTCTCAACCTGGGGTGGCCAATAGCGGCCCTTCCCTCGGTGCCACAATACATAGAATACATAGCTGTTCCTGGGGTCCAGTTGGAAGGCTACTGAGAGCATTTGTGTTAGTAATTGAGCCCCACGGTCATTACCTGCCCCCTCCTGTCGGCCAATAGCCGGGCAATTACCTACAACTACTCACTTTACTGCACTTGTCCAGGGACTTGACCAGCTGAGCATTCTGACAGGACAAGATGGATCCCGCCAGGTTGAGCATAACGCACAGCGCCGTCAGCAGGGTGAATAACGTGATCTGAAACAGGAAGGGGCGGGGCTGCGTTATGGGGCACAGGAAAGGGATATACAGGTGGGAACTGCAACTCCCTGCACCCTGGAACAGCCTTCCCATTGGATCCCAGTCATATTCATGTCTAAAGACTAAAGGGCCATCGGGTCCAATGGGCAACTACCCACAATGCCTTGCTGCGCATTGGGCTTACATATTCCCTTCCTGGGGCCACATAGATATAATAATTACTGGGCTTACACGGAACCAGAACCCATCAGAACCCCATGTCCCCCCCTCATTCCTACTACTTTACAGAGCAAAGATATTAAAGGGCAAGTTGCACTCACCATCAGCGTCAGGGGCCTCCTCCAGGAAATGCAGCCAATCAGTCCTGATACGGCCAGCTGGGCGGGGAATGGGGCGGGGCCAGGTGCATTGTGGGAAGGTGAGGGATTGTGGGAAGCAAGGGGAATTGTGGGAAGCAAGGGGAATTGTGGGAAGCAAGAGGGATTGTGGGAAGCAAGAGGGATTGTGGGAAGCAAGGGGAATTGTGGGAAGCAAGAGGGATTGTGGGAAGCAAGAGGGATTGTGGGAAGCAAGGGGAATTGTGGGAAGCAAGAGGGATTGTGGGAAGCAAGGGGAATTGTGGGAAGCAAGAGGGATTGTGGGAAGCAAGGGGGATTGTGGGAAGCAAGGGGGATTGTGGGAAGCAAGAGGGATTGTGGGAAGCAAGAGGGATTGTGGGAAGCAAGGGGAATTGTGGGAAGCAAGAGGGATTGTGGGAAGCAAGAGGGATTGTGGGAAGCAGAGGGATTGTGGGAAGCAAGGGGAATTGTGGGAAGCAAGAGGGATTGTGGGAAGCAAGAGGGATTGTGGGAAGCAAGAGGGATTGTGGGAAGCAAGAGGGATTGTGGGAAGCAAGAGGGATTGTGGGAAGCAAGGGGAATTGTGGGAAGCAAGAGGGATGTTTAGGAGTGAGGGGGTTGTGGGGTGTTGGGTTTGAGGTTCCCCCAAAGAGCAAATAATACAAAAAGTCAATGGAAAGGGATGATTAATAAGGAAGGAATTTATTGGAAGAGAAAATGGGCCAATAGCAAACCAGGAACATCATGAGGTGGACAAGGAAGGTAGATGGGAAATAAAAGGCACAATGCACCATGGGAGAGAATACAGTAGGACAAATTAGAAGAATATCCAAAGTATCTACCCCTCCTCCAACCCTTATGTTCTCCTCTGAGCTCAATTGCCCCCTACAGCAACTGATATGCCCCTCATACCAGCAGCACCATAATACCCCCTCTGTAAGCCCAGTTACCCCACTAAACCCCACCCCCTGCAGTTACCCACTGAGACTTACAGAGAATCCAGCCCAGGAAGGACACGAGTGCTTGATCTTCATGGATGGGGTAATAGTGGCAGCCACCAGGCTAAACGTCACGATTAATACCCCCAGAATGAGCTGCACAAACCCCAGGGCCAGTAGGACGTGGGACCAGGTTCTGTGGAGCCGGATCTGAGACAGACTGCGAGAGGTCCGGCCAGTGAGGGAGAAGCTGGAGTCCGTAGGAGAGGGCATGACGGAGAAGAACACTGGGTCCAGAAGCATCAGATTAACCACAGAACTCATCAGTAAGGAGACCCAGTCTGGGAGCAGAAGGGTTCCTCAGGGAAGTTCTGCAGACCTGGGTCCTGGCCACCAAACCTACGTTATTGGCTACAGGGAACAGGAGGGTGAGACCAACCTTTCATCCTACTCCATAATGCCCCAGCCTGTGGCAGAACTGCTGAGGGAAACACTCAGGTCCGTTTGGAACAAAGATAGAAAAGTCAATAGATTCCGACTGAAGAACCCAAGGGCGTCCAACAGCCTCTAGATTTTCTCATTCAAGCTCCCCCAGCAAAATGGGGACGGAATTGCACCCAAGGAAGGGGCACCAAGAACTCAGCCCTGGAAAAAAGGTCCTGGTCCGAAAAAGAATCCAGTACCAATAACTGTGCCCCAGTCTATAGAGGCTTCCAGCCTTTACATTGGTTGGGTAGGACCCTACACAAGAGAAGGATGTTGGATCACTGGTTTCCAGTGGATGATGGTCTCCGTGACTGGTGTTGGATGTCAGTTGGGACCAGCCAGATCCATTTGTGTAGAGTTCCACTTCTGACTGGGAGAACTGGGCCCTACATCAGTGGGGTGTAGCTTCCCATTGGTTTGGGTCAGTGGTTCTGACTGATGGCTGGTAATTGGAAGCCCAGATGTTCAGTGATGGTGTTTGGCAAGAGGTCCTGTTGGGGGGGAGGTTCCACCACTGGCAACAAAGCAAGAATTGATTTCTTATTGGGGAAAACTCCCAACTGGTAGGTGGCCAAAATGGGTTCTGATGGTACCAGCTCCCAATCTTGGGCCAGTGAGGAAGGACTGAAATTAGCCTTTTGTCATGGGAAAACTTGATGGCCCCAGCCACTCCAGTATAGTCCAGTATCTGCTCCAAGTCACTCCAGTATAGTCCAGTATCAGCTCTCAGCCAGCCCAGTACAGCCCAGTATCAGCTCCCAGCCAGCCCAGTATCAGTCCAGTATCAGCTCCCAGCCAGCCCAGTATCAGCCCAGTATCAGCTCCCAGCCAGCCCAGTATCAGCCCAGTATCAGCTCCCAGCCAGCCCAGTATCAGCCCAGTATCAGCTCTCAGCCAGCCCAGTACAGCCCAGTATCAGCTCCCAGCCAGCCCAGTATCAGCTCCCAGCCAGCCCAGTATCAGCCCAGTATCAGCTCTCAGCCAGCCCTGTACAGTCCAGTATCAGCTCCCAGCCAGCCCAGTACAGCCCAGTATCAGCTCCCAGCCAGCCCAGTACAGCCCAGTATCAGCTCTCAGCCAGCCCAGTACAGCCCAGTATCAGCTCCCAGCCAGCCCAGTACAGTCCAGTATCAGATTCCAACCAGTCCAGTATTTTCCAGTACCAGCTCCCAGCCTGCCCAGTATCAGCTCCGAGTCAGCCCAGTACCAGCTCCAAGTCAGCCCAGTATCAGCTCCCAGTACTGACCAGTTCAGCTCGTAGGCTCCCAGGCTCCTGGATGATAAGTACAATTGTTGGTCTCAGCTGACAGGGGCTTTTGCCATAAGCGCATCAGTGGGGCATCTGCAGCGTGGGGGCATTTGGCATCACTGGGGCATCTGCAGCGTGGGGGCATTTGGCATCACTGGGGCATCTGCAGCGTGGGGGCATTTGGCATCAGTGGGGCATCTGCATTCTCAGTGAATAAAAGGAGAGGTTTCCATCCTCCCTCAGCAGCATCTCCGCATCCTCACTGCTGCAGCAGCACAGCCTAAGCCCCGCCTCCTCATCAAGGGGCATGCTGGGAAATGTAGTCTTGTACCGTGGGTGTGGCAAGAGGAGGGCACATTGGCAGAAAGGGTCTGTCTGTATCAGGGTGGCTCAGTGGCCCCAGGTTGGAAGGCTCAGCCCAAGAGCTTGCAGTTCATCCCAATACAGAGGCTGCAGGGCTGAGCTAATGGCTGAGCAGTGCCCCTCCCCCCTCCCCCAGGGCCGACGCCTCTAATGGAACCATTTAGCCAAATGCGCTGATCGGGTTTCAGCAACGGAACCTTCAGCCTCATTTATATTTCATCCCCTCCTGCACTTCCCACAATCCCCTGCTCCGTGAGTGCAGCCGGGGGGGGGGGGAGATCCCATGGGGCACTTACCCCCCACAGGGGCAGCTCAACAAAATAGCCCCTCAATAACCACTCAGCTCCATGTCTTGGGACCCTCATCCTCTCCACCCACTCGGCTCCATCCTCATCCTCTCCATCCTCATCCTCTCCACCCTCATCCTCTCCACCCACTCGGCTCCATCCTCATCCTCTCCATCCTCATCCTCTCCACCCTCATCCTCTCCACCCACTCGGCTCCATCCTCATCCTCTCCATCCTCATCCTCTCCACCCACTCTGCTCCATCCTCATCCTCTCCACCCACTCTGCTCCATCCTCATCCTCTCCATCCTCATCCTCTCCACCCACTCGGCTCCATCCTCATCCTCTCCACCCACTCGGCTCCATCCTCATCCTCTCCACCCTCATCCTCTCTATCCTCATCCTCTCCACCCACTCTGCTCCATCCTCATCCTCTCCACCCACTCGGCTCCATCCTCATCCTCTCCATCCTCATCCTCTCTATCCTCATCCTCTCCACCCACTCGGCTCCATCCTCATCCTCTCCATCCACTCAGCTCCATCCACTCAGCTCCATCCTCATCCTCTCCATCCTCATCCTCTCCATCCTCATCCTCTCCATCCTCATCCTCTCCATCTCCATCCTCTCCATCTCCATCCTCATCCTCTCCATCCTCATCCTCTCCACCCACTCGGCTCCATCCTCATCCTCTCCATCCGCTCAGCTCCATCCACTCAGCTCCATCCTCATCCTCTCCATCCTCATCCTCTCCACCCACTCGGCTCCATCCTCATCCTCTCCATCCACTCAGCTCCATCCTCATCCTCTCCATCCACTCAGCTCCATCCTCATCCTCTCCACCCACTCGGCTCCTTCCTCATCCTCTCTATCCTCATCTTCTCCATCCACTCAGCTCCTTCCTCATCCTCTCCATCCACTCAGCTCCATCCTCATCCTCATCAGCTCCATCCTCATCCTCTCCACCCACTCAGCTCCATCCTCACCTTCTACACCCACTCAGCTCCATCCTCATCTTCTCCACCCACTCAGCTCCATCCTCATCTTTTCCACCCACTCAGCTCCATCCTCATCTTCTCCACCCACATCTTCTCCACCCACTCAGCTCCATCCTCATCTTCTCCACCCACTCAGCTCCATCCTCATCTTCTCCATCCTCGTTCTCTCTATCCTCATCCTCTATCCTCACAGCTCCATGCTCATCTTCTCCATCCTCATCTTCCCCACCCACTCAGCTCCACCCTCATCTTCTCCACCCACTCAGCTCCATCCTCATCCTCTCTATCCTCACAGCTCCATCCTCATCCTCTCCACCCACTCAGCTCCATCCTCATCTTCTCCACCCACTCAGCTCCATCCTCATCTTCTCCACCCACTCAGCTCCATCCTCATCCTCTCCATCCTCGTCCTCTCTATCCTCACAGCTCCATCCTCATCCTCTCTATCCTCATCTTCTCTATTCTCATTTTCTCCACCCACTCAGCTCCATCCTCATCCTCTCTATCCTCACAGCTCCATCCTCATCTTCTCCACCCACTCAGCTCCATCCTCGTCCTCTCCATTGTCATGCTCATCCTCTCCATTGTCATCCCAATCCTCTCTATACTCATCTTCTCCACCCACCCAGCTCCACTCTCATCCTCCTCTTCTCCACCCACTTAGCTCCATCCTTGTCCTCTCTATCCTCATCCTCTCCATCGTCATCCTCTCTATCCTCATCTTCGCCACCCACCCAGCTTCACCCTGATCCTCTCCATCCACTCAGCTCCATCCTCATCTTCTCCACCCACTCAGCTCCATCCTCATCTTCTCCACCCACTCAGCTCCATCCTCTCCACCCTCATCTTCTCCACCCACCCAGCTCCACCCTCATCTTCTCCACCCACCCAGCTCCACCCTCATCTTCTCCACCCACTCAGCTCCATCCTCATCTTCTCCACCCACTCAGCTCCATTCTCATCCTCTCCATCCTCGTCCTCTCTATCCTCACAGCTCCATGCTCATCTTCTCCATCCTCATCTTCCCCACCCACTCAGCTCCACCCTCATCTTCTCCACCCACTCAGCTCCACCCTCATCTTCTCCACCCACTCAGCTCCATCCTCATCCTCACAGCTCCATCCTCATTCTTTCCATCCTCATCCTCTCCACCCACTCAGCTCCATCCTCATCTTCTCCACCCACTCAGCTCCATCCTCGTCCTCTCTATCCTCATCCTCTATCCTCACAGCTCCATCCTCATCCTCTCTATCCTCATCTTCTCCATCTACTCAGCTCCATTCTCATCTTCTCCATCCACTCAGGTCCATTCTCATCCGCTCTATCCTCATCCTCTCCATTCTCATCTTCTCCACCCACTCAGCTCCATCCTCATCTTCTCCACCCACTCAGCTCCATCCTCATCCTCTCTATCCTCATCTTCTTCACCCACT
Source organism: Xenopus tropicalis (assembly GCF_000004195.4). Lineage (NCBI taxonomy): Eukaryota > Metazoa > Chordata > Amphibia > Anura > Pipidae > Xenopus > Xenopus tropicalis. Next base: position 146,228,488 of record NC_030684.2, read on the forward strand.
CAGCTCCATCCTTATCTTCTCTGCCCACTCACCTCCATCCTCTCTATCCTCATCCTCTCCATTTTTATCTTCTCCACCCACTCAGCTCCATCCTCATCTTCTCCACCCACCAAGCTCCATCCTCATCTTCTCCATCCACTCAGCTCCATCCTCATCTTCTCCACCCACTCAGCTCCATCCTCATCCTCTCTATCCTCATCTTCCCCACGTACCCAGCTCCACCCTCATCCTCTCTATCCTCATCTTCTCCACCCACTCAGCTCCATCCTCATCTTCTCCACCCACTCAGCTCCATCCTCATCCTCTCTATCCTCATCTTCTTCACCCACTCAGCTCCATCCTCATCTTCTCTGCCCACTCACCTCCATCCTCTCTATCCTCATCCTCTCCATTTTTATCTTCTCCACCCACCAAGCTCCATCCTCATCTTCTCCATCCACTCAGCTCCATTCTCATCCTCTCTATCCTCATCCTCTCCATTCTCATCTTCTCCATCCACTCAGCTCCATTCTCATCTTCTCCATCCACTCAGCTCCATTCTCATCCTCTCTATCCTCACAGTTTCATCCTCTCAGCTCCATCCTCATCCTTTCCACCCACTCAACTCCATCCTCATCCTCTCCACCCACTCAGCTCCATCCTCATCCTCACAGCTCCATCCTCATCCTCTCCACCCACTCAGCTCCATCCTCATCCTCTCCATCCTTCAGCCTCCCACCCTCCCCCTCGAGCTGCTCCATCTCACACTAGATAAGATCTCTCTGATATTGAGGAGCCATCTTTCCTGTGTCAGACAAACTGCCACCAACCCATGGGCAGAAAGCTCTACATAAGGAAAGTAACAGACATGGGGGTTCCCCCGGGGGGGGGGGTGCCGGCTAAACGGAGCGCTTTGTGCGAATGCGTTTGTGGCTACGTGGTACTGCACCACGCTCGCTGCATTTACATCCTGAAACGTTCTTTGGGGGAGGGGAGGGAACTAATAACCAAATATTGACTCGCTGTCGGCTCTACACACCCGAGTGTCAGCACGAGAGCAGGTCCCGCCCATAGGAAAGTCCCTGCATGGAGACTATGGGGGGGTCGTACCTTCCCCATGTTTAGTGAATAGATACCTCATGGTCTGTGCTCCATTCAGTAGAACCCACACTCACTCCCAGCCCTCACTCACTCACGGTACCAGCTCTCTGAGTCGGTATCACTGTATCCATGAACCCAGTCCATTCACAGAACCGCACAGCAATCCAATTCCATTCTCTCTCAGACTCTCCCAAAGCACCATTCATGGTCCAATAATGCCCAGAATCACTTGCACCCCCAGGAACCCACACTCACCTGTGTGCTGCTCCATTCCTGCCCACCCAAACCAACCTAAGCGCTAATGCCCTGCACCCAAAATATACTAGAACATTTAATGGAACCCAAACTCACCCAAGTACCAAGGTCCATTCATGGGCACCACATCTCATCAAGGTCCAGAGCTCCACTCACAGAAGCCCAAACTCACTCAAGTACAGAGCTCCACTCACAGAAGCCCAAACTCACCCAAGTACAGAGCTCCATTCATGGGTACCACATCTCATCAAGGTCCAGAACTCCACTCACAGAAGCCCAAACTCACCCAAGTACAGAGCTCCACTCACAGAAGCCCAAACTCACCCAAGTACAGAGCTCCATTCATGGGTACCACATCTCATCAAGGTCCAGAGCTCCACTCACAGAAGCCCAAACTCACCCAAGTACAGAGCTCCACTCACAGAAGCCCAAACTCACCCAAGTACAGAGCTCAACTCACAGAAGCCCAAACTCACCCAAGTACAGAGCTCCATTCATGGGTACCACATCTCATCAAGGTCCAGAACTCCACTCACAGAAGCCCAAACTCACCCAAGTACAGAGCTCCACTCACAGAAGCCCAAACTCACCCAAGTACAGAGCTCCATTCATGGGTACCACATCTCATCAAGGTCCAGAGCTCCACTCACAGAAGCCCAAACTCACCCAAGTACAGAGCTCCACTCACAGAAGCCCAAACTCACCCAAGTACAGAGCTCCATTCATGGGCACCACATCTCATCAAGGTCCAGAGCTCCACTCACAGAAGCCCAAACTCACCCAAGTACAGAGCTCCACTCACAGAAACCCAAACTCACCCAAGTACAGAGCTTCATTCATGGGTACCACATCTCATCAAGGTCCAGAGCTCCACTCACAGAAGCCCAAACTCACCCAAGTACAGAGCTCCACTCACAGAAGCCCAAACTCACCCAAGTACAGAGCTCCATTCATGGGCACCACATCTCATCAAGGTCCAGAGCTCCACTCACAGAAGCCCAAACTCACCCAAGTACAGAGCTCCACTCACAGAAACCCAAACTCACCCAAGTACAGAGCTCCACTCACAAGCTCCACTTGCCCCATGACGGAAAGGGGTGTAAATAAAACTCTGTTTCACGATTGTTCCTCATAAACTCGTTTAATTTGGCATCAGCTGGTGCTCCTACCCCCCCCCCCCCCAGTAAGCAGCAGATGGGGGCACCGAGCGCCCAGGAACATGCTACTTCCCGTGGCACAGGGGGGTCATGGCAAGGCAGGCGTGAGTTCCCTCCCAGACACCACAGAGAAGTCGACAGATACCCCCCCACCCAATGAAATGTCTCCTTTATCTCCCACATGGTGCATTACCCCACCCCCCATATATTTCCCCTCAGTGACTGACAACAAACAGCCCCCCCACAGGCAGAGAAGGGGTAAGACACAGATTATAGAAAACAATAAGAGCAGTTTTGGGGCACAGACACACGGACGCGTAACCCTGAGCTGGGAGAGGCTTCTTCCCAAATTGGCACCTTCTGGGGGGCACGGCCCTCCCCCTGTCCATGGGGGGCGGAGATAATCCCAGGCTCCTCCTCCTGCGCTTCCATTATGGAGGTAACAGATCAAGGGGTGCAAACTCGATTCGGGCAGTCCTTTGGGAAGGATCCACATGAGTGCCCCCTCCCTGCATGCACTCAGCCCCCCCCCGATACAGAGAGGGAGGGTACATACCCAGGCCACTCCCACTTGGGCCCCAGGACAGCGTATAGAATGGCACACACACACACAAGCAGGTAGTACGGACCCCCCACCCCCCGCTCGTTCCTCCGGGAGTCATGTGCTGCGGTGGGACCCCCTGAATGCTAGGGGGCAGATATGCGCCCGTACTTGCCCCATTAGGGCCTGAAGGCATTCTGAGCTGCTCCCGCGGCCACGTTGCTGGCGGCCGTACGCACGGCCTGGTTGGAGAAGACGCCGGCTGCAAACTCCTCCTGGGCCTTCTGGAAACTGGCGCCCGTCCGTCTGTATATGGAGTGGATCTGGGGCAGGAAGGGAAGGGTTAATGCCAAAAGCCCCCCCCCCCGTGAGAGCAAAACGTAATAAAGGGGCAATTCTTACTCGTTTCAGCATAATGATCCCCAAAGTGGCCGAGGCCGTCAGCAGAATGGCCACCAACATCATGAACACCGACACCCCCACGGAGCCCGCCCTCAGAACCGACAGCGCCGAGACCCAACCGCTGAAATGGGACAGGCAAACGAGACATAGAGAGAAACCCTACGCATCTACATGGGGCCACACCCATAGCCCCTCCCATTGCCCAAAGCCCTCCCATTCCCAAAGTCCTTCCCACTGCCTGAAGCCCCTCCCATTCCTGCCTGAAGTCCCTCCCGTCGACTGAAGACTAAAGTCCCTCCCGTCGACTGAAGACTAAAGTCCCTCCCTTCGACTGAAGGCTAAAGTCCCTCCCTTCGACTGAAGGCTAAAGTCCCTCCCTTCGACTGAAGGCTAAAGTCCCTCCCTTCGACTGAAGACTAAAGTCCCTCCCGTCGACTGAAGACTAAAGTCCCTCCCGTCGACTGAAGACTAAAGTCCCTCCCGTCGACTGAAGACTAAAGTCCCTCCCTTCGACTGAAGACTAAAGTCCCTCCCTTCGACTGAAGACTAAAGTCCCTCCCTTCGACTGAAGACTAAAGTCCCTCCCGTCGACTGAAGACTAAAGTCCCTCCCTTCGACTGAAGACTAAAGTCCCTCCCGTCGACTGAAGACTAAAGTCCCTCCCGTCGACTGAAGACTAAAGTCCCTCCCGTCGACTGAAGACTAAAGTCCCTCCCGTCGACTGAAGACTAAAGTCCCTCCCTTCGACTGAAGACTAAAGTCCCTCCCTTCGACTGAAGGCTAAAGTCCCTCCCTTCGACTGAAGGCTAAAGTCCCTCCCATCGACTGAAGGCTAAAGTCCTTCCCATCGACTGAAGGCTAAAGTCCCTCCCATCGAGTGAAGGCTAAAGTCCCTCCCATCGAGTGAAGGCTAAAGTCCCTCCCATCGAGTGAAGGCTAAAGTCCCTCCCACTGCCCCAAGCCCCACCCATTACCTGAAGCCCCACCCAGGGATGCCGATTGCCTGCAGAACATAGAAGATATCCTGAACGAAGAAGATGAAGAAGAAGACAAAGAAGTTGAAGGAACTGTCGCTCCTGTGGGAGGAGTAAAAGATATGGGGCGGGGTCAGTGACACAAACTCCACTGAAACTCCCACAGACCCACCCACCCCGGGGCAGCAAGCACAAACCTGAAGGCCTTGTACAGGGGTCTGTACCAACACACAAAGGAGCAGGGGGTGAAGAGAACGGCCCAGAGTATGGCGAGTCCAAAGCCCGAGCCCTGACTGCCATCTACACAGAACCAGCTGAGACAGGCCAGGAAGTTCAGCAGCAGTGTCCCCGTATTGCCTGCAGGGAGAGAGAGCGTCACGGAGCCGCACTACGGGGAGTGTCAGGGGAAAGAGAGCGTCACGGAGCTGCACTACGGGGAGTGTCAGGGGAAAGAGAGCGTCACGGAGCCGCACTACGGGAAGTGTCAGGGGAAACAGAGCGTCACTACGGGGAGTGTCAGGGGAAACAGAGCGTCACTACGGGGAGTGTCAGGGGAAACAGAGCGTCACTACGGGGAGTGTCAGGGGAAACAGAGCGTCACTACGGGGAGTGTCAGGGGAAACAGAGCGTCACTACGGGGAGTGTCAGGGGAAAGAGAGCGTCACGGAGCCGCACTACGGGGAGTGTCAGGGGAAAGAGAACGTCACAGAGCCGCGCTACGGGGAGTGTCAGGGGAAACAAGAGGGTCACGGAGCCACACTACGGGGAGTGTCAGGGGAAAGTGTCTAGTTATGGGCCGGGGCACTACGGGGAGTGTCAGGGGAAACAGAGCGTCACGGAGCCGCACTACGGGGAGTGTCAGGGGAAACAGAGCGTCACGGAGCCGCACTACGGGGAGTGTCAGGGGAAACAGAGCGTCACGGAGCCGCACTACGGGGAGTGTCAGGGGAAACAGAGCGTTACGGAGCCGCACTACGGGGAGTGTCAGGGGAAACAGAGCGTCACGGAGCCGCACTACGGGGAGTGTCAGGGGAAACAGAGCATCGCGGAGCCACACTACGGGGAGTGTCAGGGGAAAGTGTCTAGTTACAGGCCAGGGCACTACGGGGAGTGTCAGGGGAAAGTGTCTAGTTATGGGCCGGGGCACTACGGGGAGTGTCAGGGGAAAGAGAGCGTCACGGAGCCGCACTACGGGGAGTGTCAGGGGAAAGAGAACGTCACAGAGCCGCACTACGGGGAGTGTCAGGGGAAACAAGAGCGTCACGGAGCCACACTACGGGGAGTGTCAGGGGAAAGTGTCTAGTTATGGGCCGGGGCACTACGGGGAGTGTCAGGGGAAACAGAGCGTCACGGAGCCGCACTACGGGGAGTGTCAGGGGAAACAGAGCGTCACGGAGCCGCACTACGGGGAGTGTCAGGGGAAACAGAGCGTCACGGAGCCACACTACGGGGAGTGTCAGGGGAAAGTGTCTAGTTACAGGCCAGGGCACTACGGGGAGTGTCAGGGGAAAGTGTCTAGTTATGGGCCGGGGCACTACGGGGAGTGTCAGGGGAAACAGAGCGTCACGGAGCCGCACTACGGGGAGTGTCAGGGGAAACAGAGCGTCACAGAGCCGCACTACAGGGAGTGTCAGGGGAAACAGAGCGTCACGGAGCCGCACTACGGGGAGTGTCAGGGGAAACAGAGCGTCACGGAGCCGCACTACGGGGAGTGTTAGGGGTAAGTGCCTAGTTACGGGCCGGGGCACTACGGGGAGTGTTAGGGGTAAGTGCCTAGTTACGGGTGGGGCACTACGGGGAGTGTTAGGGGTAAGTGCCTAGTTATGGGGCGGCACTACGGGGAGTGTTAGGGGTAAGTGCCTAGTTATGGGGCGGCACTACGGGGAGTGTTAGGGGTAAGTGCCTTGTTACAGGGCGGGGTGCCTACAGAGCCTTAGGGGGCGGCGCCTACAGAGCCTTACGGGGTTGAGCCTACAGATGTGCTAGGGAGGAACCAAACACCAGTGACTGGGGGGAGAAACCAAAGGCCACGGGGGGGGAGAAATCAAAGGCCACAGGGGGGGGAGAAACCAAAGGCCACGGGGGGGGGGAGAAACCAAAGGCCACGGGGGGGGGGGAGAAACCAAAGGCCACGGGGGGGGGGGAGAAACCAAAGGCCACGGGGGGGGGGAGAAACCAAAGGCCACAGGGGGGGAGAAACCAAAGGCCACAGGGGGGGGAGAAACCAAAGGCCACAGGGGGGGGAGAAACCAAAAGGCCACAGGGGGGGAGAAACCAAAGGCCACAGGGGGGGGAGAAACCAAAGGCCACAGGGGGGGGAGAAACCAAAGGCCACAGGGGAGGGAGGAACCAAAGGCCACAGGGGAGGGAGGAACCAAAGGCCACAGGGGGGGGAGAAAGCAAAGGCCACAGGAGTGGGGGAGAAAGCAAAGGCCACAGGAGGGGGGGAGAAAGCAAAGGCCACAGGAGGGGGGGAGAAAGCAAAGGCCACAGAAGGGGGGAGAAACCAAAGGCCACGGGGGGGGAGAAACCAAAGGCCACAGGAGGGGGGGAGGAAGCAAAGGCCACAGGAGGGGGGGAGGAAGCAAAGGCCACAGGAGGGGGGGAGAAACCAAAGGCCACAGGGGGGGGGAGAAAGCAAAGGCCACAGGGGGGCACTTACACAGCCACAGGTAGTACATGATGGACACAGTCTTCTGAAAGTCCTGGGGGATCTCAACGGAAATGTCCTGGTAGAAACACGGCTTGACGGGGCAGAAAGAGGGCAAAGGGGGCCAATTATTTTGCCGAGCTGCAAGAAAAGGGCACAAGGGGTTAATTGGCTGGGGCAGTGGAACCCCATTCTCTGTAGATGCCCCAGTGTGGGGTACTTACTTCCCGACGCCCCCAGTGCCGCACTCTGTAGCTCCCGCTCCCGGCGGTCCAGCTCCTCGGCTTTGCGGTTCAGCTCTTCCTGGCGCCTCAGTAAATCTGCCGTTGCCGCGGCGGCCGATTCCTGGGGCACAGAATACAGGGGTATAAAGGGGAGGAGTTGAGGCGGGGGGCGGGGCAGAAGGGGCGGGTACTGTACCTGAGTGCCGTAGGATCCATAGTTCTTGGGCTCGGTTGGACTCTTCTTGGCTGTCGGGGCAGGAGGGACGGGGGCAGGAGGTGCTGCCGGGGCAGTTGGTGTTTGCCCAGGAAACTTCTCTTCATACGGAGGGGGCATCTGTATAATCACAGCAGGTAATTACCCCCAGTACATAAACACCCCCCCTAAAGTAACCCCCCGGGACTTACCCCTCTGCTGTCGAAGGGGTTGTACACATCGAGGGTGGCGTACTGGGCGCTGGGCCGGTGCTCGATAACTGACGGATCCTGGGGCAGAAAGACACACTGTTACCCCCCTGGGGTAGAGACACACACTGTTACCCCCCTGGGGCAGAGAGACACACACTGTTACCCCCCCCCCCGGGCAGAGACACACACTGTTACCCCCTGGGGCAGAGAGACACACTGTTACCCCCCCTGGGGCAGAGACGCACACTGTTACCCCCCCTGGGGCACAAACACACTGTTACCCCCCTGGGGCAGAGACACACACTGTTACCCCCCTGGGGCAGAGACACACTGTTACCCCCCTGGGGCAGAGACACACACTGTTACCCCCCCCCCCCCCCCCCGGGGCAGAGACACACACTGTTACCCCCCTGGGGCAGAGAGACACACTGTTACCCCCCCTGGGGCAGAGACACACAGTTACCCCCCCTGGGGCAGAGACACACTGTTATCCCCCCTGGGGCAGAGACACACTGTTATCCCCCCTGGGGCAGAGACACACTGTTACCCCCCTGGGGCAGAGACACACTGTTACCCCCCTGGGGCAGAGAGACACACTGTTACCCCCCTGGGGCAGAGACACACACTGTTACCCCCCCCCCCCCCGGGCGGCAGAGACACACACTGTTACCCCCCTGGGGCAGAGACACACACTGTTACCCCCCTGGGGCAGAGACACACCTGTTACCCCCCTGGGGCAGAGACACAAGTTACCCCCCTGGGCACAAACACACTGTTACCCCCCCTGGGGCACAAAACACTGTTTACCCCCTGGGGCAGAGACACACTGTTACCCTGGGACAGAGACACACACTGTTACCCCCCTGGGCAGAGACACACTGTTACCCCCCTGGGCAGAGACACAACCTGTTAACCCCCTGGGCAGAGACACACAGTTACCCCCCCTGGGGCACAAACACACTGTTACCCCCCCTGGGGAACAAAGACACTGTTACCCCCCTGGGGCAGAGACACACTGTTACCCCCCTGGACAGAGACACACACTGTACCCCCCTGGGGCAGAGACACACTGTTACCCCTGGGACAGAGACACACTGTTACCCCCCTGGGGCAGAGAGACACTGTTACCCCCCTGGGGCAGAGACACACACTGTTACCCCCTGGACAGAGATCACACACTGTTACCCCTGGGACAGAGACACACACTGTTACCCCCCTGGGACAGAGAGACACACACTGTTACCCCCCTGGCAGAGAGACACTGTTACCCCCTGGGGCAGAGACACACACTGTTACCCCCCTGGGGCAGAGACACACACTGTTACCCCCCTGGAGGAGACACACACTTACCCCCCCTGGGGCAGAGACACACACTGTTACCCCCTGGGGCAGAGACACACACTGTTACCCCCCTGGGGCAGAAAACACACGTTACCCCCCTGGGGCAGAGACACACACTGTTACCCCCCTGGGACAGAGACACACACTGTTACCCCCGGGACAGAGACACACACTGTTACCCCCCCTGGGGCAGAGACACACACTGTTACCCCTGGGCAGAGACACACACTGTTACCCCCTGGGGCAGAAACACACTGTTACCCCCCTGGGGCAGAGACACACACTGTTACCCCCTGGGGCAGAAACACACTTTAACCCCCCTGGGACAGAGACAGCACACTGTTACCCCCCTGGGACAGAGACACACACTGTTACCCCCCTGGGGCAGAGACACACACTGTTACCCCCCTGGGGCACAAACACACTGTTACCCCCCTGGGACAGAGACACACACTGTTACCCCCCTGGGGCAGAGACACACACTGTTACCCCCCTGGGGCAGAGACACACACTGTTACCCCCTGGACAGAGAACACACACTGTTACCCCTGCAGAGAGCACACTGATACCCCCTTGGGCAGAGACACACACTGTTACCCCCCTGGGGCAGAGACACACACTGTTACCCCCCTGGGGCAGAGACACACTGTTACCCTATCCCCGGAGGGGACAGAGACACACACTGTTACCCCCCCTGGGGCAGAGACACACACTGTTACCCCCCTGGGGCAGAGAGACACTGTTACCCCCCTGGGGCAGAGAGACACTGTTACCCCCCTGGGGCAGAGACACACACACTGTTACCCCCCTGGGACAGAGACACACACTGTTACCCCCCTGGGGCAGAGACACACTGATACCCCCCTGGGGCAGAGACACACTGATACCCCCCTGGGGCAGAGACACACACTGTTACCCCCCTGGGGCAGAGACACACACTGTTACCCCCCTGGGGCAGAGACACACACTGTTACCCCCCCTGGGGCAGAGACACACACTGTTACCCCCCTGGGGCAGAGACACACTGTTACCCCTCTGGGGCAGAGACACACACTGTTACCCCCCCGTGGGGCAGAGACACACACTGTTACCCCCCTGGGGCAGAGAGACACTGTTACCCCCACTGGGCAGAGGACCACACACACTGTTACCCTCTGAGGGCAGAGACACACACTGTTACCCCCTGGAGGCAGAGAACCACACACTGTTACCCCCCTGGGCAGAGACACACACTTACCCCCCTGGGGCAGAGACACACACTGTTACCCCCCTGGGGCAAGAGAGACACTGTTACCCCCTGGCAGAGAACACACACTGTTACCCCCTGGGTGCAGAGACACACACTGTTACCCCCTGGGGCAGAGACACACACACTGTTACCCCTCTGGGGCAGAGATCCACACTGTTACCCCCCCTGGGCAGAGACACACACTGTTACCCCCCTGGGGCAGAGACACACACTGTTACCCCCCTGGGGCAGAGACACACACTGTTACCCCCCTGGGGCAGAGAGACACTGTTACCCCCCTGGGGCAGAGACACACACTGTTACCCCCCCTGGGGCAGAGACACACACTGTTACCCCCCCTGGGGCAGAGACACACACTGTTACCCCCCTGGGGCAGAGACAACAACACTGTTACCCCCCTGGGGCAGGGACACACACTGTTACCCTGGGGCAGAGACACACAACTGTTCCCCCTCTGGGCAGAGACACACACTGTTACCCCCCTGGGCAGAGACACACACTGTTACCCCCCTGGGGCAGAGACACACACACTGTTACCCCTCTGGGCAGAGAACAACACCAACTGTTACCCCCTGGGCAGAGATCACACACTGTTACCCCCCTGGGGCAGAGACCACGACCTGTGACCCCCCTGGAGCAGAGAGACACTGTTACCCCCCTGCGGGCAAGAAACACACTGTTACCCCCCTGGGGCAGAGACACACACTGTTACCCCCCTGGGGCAGAGACACACACTGTTACCCCCTCAGTACCCAGCAATAAATCCCAACACTCAGGGCAACAGGGAGGGGTCATGTGACTCCATTTCCCACAATGCTCAGCAGGGAATGACAGGAGACGCAAGGCATTGTGGGGGGAGTCAGGGGCAATTACAGTCCCCCTTCCCCCGGGGTATCGCCCCAGTCTCATTAATAGGGGGGTAACTGATCCCTATAACCTGATACCCCCCACCCTCCCCTATTTGCCCCGCAGTATCAGGGGGAGAGGGGCAATAGTAACCCCTCCACCCTCCCCTATTTGCCCCACAGTATCAGGGGGAGAGGGGCAATAGTACCCCCCACCCTCCCCTATTTGCCCCACAGTATCAGGGGGAGAGGGGCAATAGTAACCCCCCCATCTCCCCTATTTGCCCCACAGTATCAGGGGGAGAAGGGCAATAGTAACCCCCCCACCCTCCCCTATTTCCCCACAGTTATCAGGGGAGAGGGGCAATAGTAACCCCCCTTCCCCTCCCCTATTTGCCCCACAGTATCAGGGAGAGGGGCAATAGTAACCCCCCCACCCTCCCCTATTTGCCCCACAGTATCAGTGGGGAGAGGGGCAATAGTAACCCCACCCCCACTATTTGCCCCACAGTATCAGGGAGGGGCAATAGTAACCCCCACTCTCCCCTATTTGCCCCACAGTATCAGGGGGAGAGGGGCAATAGTAACCCCCACCCTCCCCTATTTGCCCACAGTATCAGGAGGAGAGGGCAATAGTAACCCCCCCCCTCCTTATTTGCCCCACAGTATCAGGGGAGAGGGGCAATAGTAACCCCCCCCCCTATTTGCCCCGCCCAGTATCAGGGGGAGAGGGGCAATAGTAACCCCCCACCCTCCCCTATTTGCCCCACAGTATAGGGGGAGAGGGGCAATAGTAACCCCCCCTCCCCTATTTGCCCCACAGTATCAGGGGGAGAGGGGCAATAGTAACCCCCCCACCCTCCCTATTTGCCCCACAGTATCGGGAGAGGGGCAATAGTAACCCCCCCCCCTATTTGCCACAGTATCAGGGAGAGAGGGGCAATAGTACCCCCCCTCCCCATTTATGCCCCCACAGTATCAGGGGAGAGGGGCAATAGTAAACCCCCCCACCCCTCCCCTATTTGCCCCACAGTATCAGGGAGAGGCAATAGTAACCCCCCCCTCCCCTATTTGCCCCACAGTATCAGGGGAGAGGGGCAATAGTAACCCCCCCCCCTCCTATTTGCCCCACAGTATCAGGGGAGAGGAGCAATAGTAAACCCCACCCTCCCCTATTTGCCCCACAGTTCAGGGGGAGAGGGGCAATAGTAACCCCCCCACCCTCCCCTATTTGCCCCACAGTATCAGGGGGAGAGGGGCAATAGTAACCCCCCCACCCTCCCCTATTGCCCCAACAGATATCAGGGGAGGGCAATAGTAACCCCACCACCCCATCCCTATTTGCCCCACAGTATCAGGGGGAGAGGGGCAATAGTAACCCCCCCTCCCCTATTTGCCCCACAGTATCAGGGGGAGGGGGCAATAGTAACCCCACACTCCCCATATTTGCCCCACAGTATTAGGCGGGAGAGGGGCAATAATAACCCCCCAAACACTCCCTATTTGCCCCACAGTATCAGGGGAGAGGGCATAGTAACCCCCCTCCCCTATTTGCCCCACAGTATCATGGGGAGAGGGCAATAGTAACCCCCCCTCCCTATATTGCCCACAGATTCCAGGGGGAGAGGGGCAATAGTAACCCCCCCTCCCCTATTTGCCCCACAGTATCAGGGGAGAGGGGCAATAGTAGAACCCCCCACCCCTCCCTATTTGCCCCACAGTATCAGGGGAGAGGCAATAGTAACCCCCCACCCTCCCCTATTTGCCCCACAGTATCAGGGGGAGAGGGGCAATAGTAACCCCCCCCTCCCCTATTTGCCCCACAGTATCAGGGGGAGAGGGGCAATAGTAGTACCCCCTCCCCTATTTGCCCACAGTATCAGGGGAGTAGGGCATATAACCCCCCCACCCTCCCCTATTTGGCCCACAGTATCAGGGGGAGAGGGGCAATAGTAACCCCCTCCCCTATTTGCCCCACAGTATCAGGGGTGAGAGGGCAATAGTAACCCCCCACCCTCCCCTATTTGCCCCACAGTATCAGGGAGAGCGGGCAATAGTAAACCCCCCACCCTCCCCTATTTGCCCCACAGTATATGGGGAGAGGGGCAATAGTAACCCCCCACCCTCCCCTATTTGCCCCACAGTATCAGGGGGAGAGGGGCAATAGTAACCCCCCCCCTCCCCTATTTGCCCCACAGTATCAGGGGGAGAGGGGGGAGAGGGGCAATAGTAACCTGGAAGGGATTATCCAGCTCTCCGAACGGATTCCCCCGGTCTGTCTCCGCCATCTCCCCGGGCTCCGAACCCAACGGCCTCTGATTGGCTCCTACAGGCACCCGGAAATGCAGGGACATGTGACTGGAACGGCCACGCCCAACACGGGACTCCGGTCATGTGACCGACACTGCGGCCCCGCCCTCCGGGACTGCCGGAATGTACCATGTTACTGAGGGGGGAGACAGTCTGGCATTGGGACCCCCCTGTATATAGTATGGGGCCGGGACCCCCTGTATATAGTATGGGCGGGACCCCCCTGTATATAGTATGGGGCCGGGGACCCCCCTGTATATAGTATGGGCGGGACCCCCCCCTGTATATAGTATGGGGCCGGGACCCCCCTGTATATAGTATGGGTGGGACCCCCCTGTATATAGTATGGGCGGGACCCCCCTGTATATAGTATGGGCGGGACCCCCCTGTATATAGTATGGGTGGGACCCCCCTGTATATAGTATGGGCGGGACCCCCCTGTATATAGTATGGGCGGGACCCACCCCCCTGTATATAGTAATTGGGGCCGGGGGACCCCCCTGTATATAGTATGGGGCCGGGACCCCCATGTATATAGTATGGGGCCGGGACCCCCCTGTATATAGTATGGGCGGGACCCCCCTGTATATAGTATGGGTGGGACCCCCCTGTAAATAGTTTATGGGGCCGGACCCCCCTTGTATATAGTATGTGCGGGACCCCCTGTATATAGTTATGGCGGGACCCCCCTGTATATAGTATGGCCGGGACCCCCCTGTATATAGTATGGGTGGGACCCCCTGTATATAGTATGGGCGGGACCCCCCTGTATATAGTATGGCCGGGACCCCCTGTATATAGTATGGCCGGGACCCCACTGTATATAGTATGGGCGGGACCCCCCTGTATATAGTATGGCCGGGACCCCCCTGTATATAGTATGGGGCCGGGACCCCCCTGTATATAGTATGGGGCCGGGACCCCCATGTATATAGTATGTGCGGGACCCCCCTGTATATAGTATGTGCGGGACCCCCTGTATATAGTATGGGGCCGGGACCCCCCTGTATATAGTATGGGGCGGGGACCCCCTGTATATAGTATGGGGCCGGGACCCCCTGTATATAGTATGGGGCCGGGACCCCCTGTATATAGTATGGGGCCGGGACCCCCCTGTATATAGTATGTGCGGGACCCCCTGTATATAGTATGGGCGGGACCCCCCTGTATATAATATGCCCATCTGCCCCCTCATTCCCAGACAGACCTATAGCAGCTGGGGAAATCCAAGAGGCAGTTTGGCCCCGGGGCCCGATGGTTCCCCAGTAATAGAGAGGGGGGGACCCTGTGTGAAACTCTCACATTCAGCTGAACATAATGGCCGCCTCCTTTGCTACAGGGGGACAAGACACGGGTGGCCCCTGTGGCCCCTACTGTTTGCATTAGCAATAGCGCCCCCTGCAGTAAAATACCAGCGCTTGAGGCAACTGACAGGGCAGAAATATACCCGGGGGGGGCTCATGCCCGGAGCTAATACCCTGGGGCTTTTACCCTGGGCTCATACCTGAGGCTCATACCCCCGGGGCTCACTGACAAACTGCCTCTTTAGGAAGCCCAAAGGCCACCCACCCACCCCCATGTATAAAGGCTCCGGTTGCCCCTGGCAAGTTACCTTGAAACGAGTTAAAATAAAACCCCCAATATTGGGAGGGATCCCCGATACCCACCTCTTCTCTGCCGTAGGGACAATTCCAACTCACTGACAGGGCGGAACTCAGGGGCCACAGGGGCCGGGTATTGGTACCTACCCATGCGACCTACCTTTAGGGCACAGTTTGGGGTAACGGAGCTGACAGGGTGGAACTCAGGGGCCACAGGGGCCGGGTATTGGTACCTACCCATGGGACCTACCTTTAGGGCACAGTTTGGGCGAAGTCCAGAGCAGACAGGTGGTTAACGGTAGGCTGACAGGGTTGGAACTCAGGGGCCACAGGGGGCCAGGTATTGGTACCTACCCATGGGACCTACCTTTAGGGCACAGTTTGGGGTAACGGAGCTGACAGGTGGAACTCAGGGGCCACAGGGCCCGGTATTGGTACCTACCCATGGGAACCTACCTTTAGGGCACAAGTTGGGGTTGACGGAGCTGACAGGGTGGAACTCAGGGGCCACAGGGCCGGGTATTGGTACCTACCCATGCGACCTACCTTTAGGGCACAGTTTGGGGTAACGGAGCTGACAGGGTGGAACTCAGGGGCCACAGGGGCCGGGTATTGGTACCTACCCATGCGACCTACCTTTAGGGCACAGTTTGGGGTGACGGAGCTGACAGGGTGGAACTCAGGGGCCACAGGGGCCGGGTATTGGTACCTACCCATGGGACCTACCTTTAGGGCACAGTTTGGGGTAACGGAGCTGACAGGGTGGAACTCAGGGGCCACAGGGGCCAGGAATTGGTACCTACCCATGCGACCTACCTTTAGGGCACAGTTTGGGGTAACAGAGCTGACAGTGTGGAACTCCGTATCCCTCTCCCCCCCTTTCTCCTATCCCCCCTTTCCCCCCATATCCCTAGCCCCCCTGTACCCCTATCCCCCCTGTACCCCTATCCCCCCGTACCCCTCTCCCCCCTCCATTCCCCCGTATCCCTATCCCCCTTTCCCCCTATCCCCCATGTACCCCTATCCCCCTTTCTCCCCATATCCCCCCTGTACCCATATCCCCCCGTACCCTTATCCCCCCTTTCTCCCCATATCCCTACCCCCCGTACCCATATATTCCCCCCGTACCCCTATCCCCCCTTCTCCCCATTATCCCTATCCCCCCCCCTGTACCCCTATCCCCCCGTACCCCTCTCCCCCCTCCATCCCCCCTTATCCCTATCCCCCTTTCCCCCTATCCCCCATATACCCCTATCCCCCCTTTCTCCCCATATCCCCCGTACCCATATCCCCCCATACCCCTCTCCCCCCCTTTCCCCCTATACCCCTATCCCCATATACCCCCTTTCTCCCTATATCCCTATCCCCCCCGTACCCATATCCCCCGTACCCCTATCCCCTTTCTCCCCATATCCCTACCCCCCCTGTACCCATATCCCCCCGTACCCCTATCCCCCCTTTCTCCCCATATCCCTACCCCCCCCTGTACCCATATCCCCCTGTACCCATATCCCCCCTGTACCCCTATCCCCCCCCCCCTGTACCCATATCCCCCCCATATCCCTACCCCCCCTGTACCCATATCCCCCTGTACCCCTATCCCCCCCTGTACCCATATCCCCCATTATCCCTATCCCCCCCTGTACCCATATCCCCCCATATCCCTATCCCCCCCCCCTGTACCCATAATCCCCCCATATCCCTACCCCCCCTGTACCCATATCCCCCTGTACCCCTATCCCCCCTGTACCCATATCGCCCCCATATCCCTATCCCCCCCCTGTACCCATATCCCCCCATATCCCTATCCCCCCCCTGTACCCATATCCCCCATATCCCTATCCCCCCCCCTGTACCCATATCCCCCCATATCCCTATCCCCCCCCTGTACCCATATCCCCCCATATCCCTATCCCCCCCCCCTGTACCCATATCCCTGTTTATACACAATATCAATAAAAGAAGTTGCTGTTGGAAA
The DNA here is from genome assembly GCF_000004195.4 of Xenopus tropicalis. Taxonomy (NCBI): domain Eukaryota; kingdom Metazoa; phylum Chordata; class Amphibia; order Anura; family Pipidae; genus Xenopus; species Xenopus tropicalis. Next base: position 146,245,500 of record NC_030684.2, read on the forward strand.
GCAATAATTGCCCCCGAGTCTCTAGAGAGAGGGGCAGAAGTTTATTTCCATACAAGCGGCGCCACTGACACCGGACCCCCGGGGCCCATTTCTGTAGAGCATCGACCAGAGCCGCCATGTTTTTCCCAGCATGCCACAGGTGGGCCCCAGGGTAACATGGTTTAGACACTGGGCTTCCCCCCAGCATTTCTGAGGGGGTCCCTGGGGCGCCATTGGGTGCAGTAGGGGCCCTAGCGCTACGCTCTGTATAGGGGCCCTGGGGCGGCATTGGGTGCAGTAGGGGGGCCCTAGCGCTACACTCTGTATAGGGGCCCTGGGGCGGCATTGGGTGCAGTAGGGGGCCCTAGCGCTACACTCTGTATTGGGGCCCCTGGGGCGGCATTGGGTGCAGTAGGGGCGCCCTAGCGCTACGCTCTGTATGGGGCCCTGGGGCGGCATTGGGTGCAGTAGGGGGCCCAGCGCTACACTCTGTATAGGGCCCTGGGGCGGCATTGGGTGCAGTTTGGGGCCCTAGCGCTACGCTCTGTATAGGGGCCCCGGGGCAGCTTGGGTGCAGTAGGGGGCCCTAGCGCTACACTCTGTATGGGGCCCTGGGGCGGCATTGGGTGCAGTAGGGGCCCTAGCGCTACGCTCTGTATAGGGGCCCTGGGGCGGCATTGGGTGCAGTAGGGGGGCCCTAGCGCTACACTCTGTATAGGCCCTGGGGCGGCATTGGGTGCAGTAGGGGCCTAGCGCTACACTCTGTATGGGGGCCCGGGCGGCATTGGTGCAGAGGGGCCCTAGCGCTACACTCTGTAGGGGCCCTGGGGCAGCATTGGGTCAGTAGGGCCCTAGCGCTACCACTCTGATGGGGGCCCTGGGGCGGCATTGGTGCAGTAGGGGCCCTAGCGCTACACTCTGTATGCGCGGCCCTGGGGCAGCATTGGGTGCAGTAGGGGCCCTAGCGCTACGCTCTGTATGGGGCCCTGGGGCGGCATTGGGTGCAGTAGGGGGGCCCTAGCGCTACGCTCTGTATTAGGGGCCCTGGGCGGCATTGGGTGCAGTAGGGGCCCTAGCGCTACGCTCTGTATAGGGGCCCCGGGCAGCATTGGGTGCTAAGTAGGGGGCCCTAGCGCTACGCTCTGTATAGGGGCCCTGGGGCGCATTGAGTGCAGTTAGGGGGTGGGCGCTACTCTCTGTATGGGGCCCTGGGGCGGCATTGGGTGCAGTAGGGGGGCGCTACGCTCTGTATGGGGCCCTGGGGCGGCATTGGGTGCAGTAGGGGCCCTAGCGCTACACTCTGTATGGGGCCACGGGGCAGCATTGGGTGCAGTAGGGGGGCCCTAGCGCTACGCTCTGTATGGGGCCCTGGGGCAGCATTGGGTGCAGTAGGGGGGCCCTAGCGCTACGCTCTGTATAGGGGCCCTGGGGCGGCATTGGGTGCAGTAGGGGCCCTAGCGCTACGCTCTGTATAGGGGCCCTGGGGCGGCATTGGGTGCAGTTAGGGCCTAGCGCTACACTCTGTATAGGGCCCCTCGGAGGGGCGGCATTGGGTGCAGTAGGGGGCCCTAGCGCTACACTCTGTATGGGGCCCTGGGGCGGCATTGGGTGCAGTAGGGGGCCTAGCGCTTACGCTCTGTATGGGGCCCTGGGCAGCATTGGGTGCAGTAGGGCCCTAGCGCTACGCTCTGTATGGGGCCACGGGGCAGCATTGGGTGCAGTAGGGGGGCCCTAGCGCTACACTCTGTATGGGGCCACGGGGCAGCATTGGGTGCAGTTGGGGGGCCCTAGCACTACTCTCTGTATGGGGCCACGGGGCAGCATTGGTGCAGTAGGGGCCCTAGCGCTACGCTCTGTATAGGGGCCACGGGGCAGCATTGGGTGCAGTAGGGGGGCCCTAGCGCTACACTCTGTATGGGGCCCCGGGGCAGCATTGGGTGCAGTAGGGGGGCCCTAGCGCTACGCTCTGTATAGGGGCACGGGGTAGCATTGGGTGCAGTAGGGGGGCCCTAGCGCTACGCTCCTGTATAGGGGCCCTGGGGCAGCATGGGGTGCAGTAGGGGGCCCTAGCGCTACGCTCTTGTATAGAGATGTTGTCTACTAATCGTTATAATTTTTATAGAGAATATATCCTTTCTCTAAGTCCTTTAGTGATCAGTTATGTTTTTAAGATGGAAAGTAGACCTAAAGTTGCAAGTTAACAACAAAGAAACAAAATTGGTTTCTGTATACAACATATTCCCAGCCCCTGGAAAAAATTTTGTTCTGCTTTCGTGTCTATGTTGCTCTATATATACTCTTTAATTTTTACATGTGCATCTTAATAATAACCTACATTCGTTAATCCAAGTAGTATATAAAGGATTGTGCGGGGACCATATTTGCCGTCACTGGTAAGGGTATTATGTGTTGTAGCGGCTCAACTATTTACAATAACACACTGAATGTTAATTACTTATTATGGGTGAGACTGCCTATAAACAAGTACATTATTTGATGAATCAAAATGGGACACTATAACTAACAGACGTGTGCTCACTATAAAACCGGGAGAGAACCATTTGAATTTTGCCTTATCATATTAGCACACGATATGCAAAGGGATGTGAATCTGTTTTCTCTCTCGCTAAGGTATGCAATACCAAAGGTGGAAATTCATCAGCATTCCTGATAGAGTGATTTATAGGTGTCTATCCACTAGAGTGCTGACATCTCCGTACTGTGCGTAATTTTTCTGCAAGTTTTCGTACTTTGCGCAACTTTTTCGTACCTCCTGTCGATGTATCAATAATTTGTGCCGCGACACCCCTAACTCTCTCTAAAATATCATAATTGCTCCGCTCCATGCCTTTTAAAAATCTTTTCCGAAATCTCGCTGACAAATGGGATATTATTTTTCGACATAAAATATGAGTGTTGTATTACATCAATTAAAATGCCCCTTCTACCACAGTCTGTTTTGATAATAGGCTCTCCCAGCCTTTCAGATTGTGCTAGTTTATACAGCCATGAGTACTTAAGCTTCAGTTCGTTTTACCGGCCTGTGGTGTTTATGATGCCTTCTCTTGGGAACCTTCTCTCTATCACAGGATTGACTATTTATCGATATGACAATTGCAGAGTGACCCCTAGCTATGTTTGAGTTTTTAACCAATACCTTAAAAATAACTCGTATGCCTAAACTCGCACCTGCGATTCCTAAAGTACAATATGCATCACGAAGGAGTTCTTAAGATGTTGGTCTATGGGTTCCATCTTTCCCCTCCTTGTGTGTTCACTTGGGCCCTCCTGCGCGTCGTCCAACCTTCTCTTACATTAGTCTTGAACCCATCGTCATTAGACCAGTCCGTTGTCATATTACCTCCCCCTAAAAGGCAAATAGGACTTGTATCGCTAAACGATACCTGTAAAATCAGGTGCAAATAATGACAATAAGACAGCAGAAGAGGATATGAATACTTTGACCCTTTCTGGATCTGCCAATACCTGTTAGGTTTAATTTGCAATCCCAATACTTCTTCTGTAGAGCATCTATCAAGACTCATCCCTTCATGTGTTATTTTATACAGCCGGCAGATTTTTTTTTAACGGAACTATTTTTTTATTGCAGCCAGTGAGGCATATGTAATTCTCTTATATCTGCTATATTCACGCACAGAAGGACTACTCGCGCACTAAGACGTTCTACATATAGAGCCACACTAATTCATATCCTCATACCCGATGTATTTGTCTATCAAATTATACGAAAGCATAATAGTCATTATTTTATAGCTCATGAAAATATATAACCGTTTCTCGATACAAATATTTTTCCTCAATCTCTATGACACCAAATACATGGTCGGAAGTGTGAAACAAATGTTATCAAACTGCCATAAACATAACATGAAGAAAACTGACATTCATGTAATTCAATGTGAACAAGAAAACCAAAAGTTAATCTGAGAGAATGAGCTCGAGAATGTTTGTTACTTGAGTTTTGGGAAATGCCTATTTACCATAGTATACCTTTGTGGTGGTTATCTGGGGCAACTCCGCTCACTCTACTCTTATATTTGAAGCTTACCCCATGTTGATTCTAGACACTTCATATTTACGCGCCACAGCACATCAGCCTACGGACAGTTATGTATCGTACAAACAATCAGAAGATCATGAAAAATCCACTGTTTGGAAAAAAATCAGAAATAATCCCCCACGGACCCATTTCATGAAACACAATCTAGTATAGAAGTGGCAAAAACTTAAACAGCAGATCATGGGGAAGCAATAATTGATATTTGGAACGCTCTACTTCTGGTGTTCCAATTATGCACAGGAATTTGAAAAAATATAATCAGCCCTCTCTTTATAAAAATGAATCTGATCTGCTAGTACCTATAATTGTCCTCAACATCTCAGCTTTGTACTATTGCTTTCCCATATGCTATATTTTTTAGTGATCTGATCATGGACATTTGATTTGTACAGATTAGATTTGACGGAACTAAGTCTAGATAGAATAGATAGATATGATAGATAGAATGATATGGATTATGTAGTAGATAGATAGATATGCACAAAAATGTATTCAGAGACGCAGATGATAGATAGATTAGGATAGAGTATAGAAGATGATAAGAATAGCCGAATTAGACAGACTAATTGTACTACCCAGAGGGGGGTACACCAGAGTGCATACTTTTCTAATAACAACATCTCGTTTAGGGGGGTATAGTGTTTTTTTGGTCTCTTATTTGATGACGCCCAATTCGCAATTTACTCTCACCATGTGTGCTTTAAACAACTCTTGTCGTAGCTATTATCATAGCTTAGGAGTCGCCGTCTCATGAGTGTCAAAATGTACTGCTTAAAGACGAGCACTCTACTTTACGCGGTTGACTGTGGAGAAATGTGCTGGCGCGTGGCACCTTATGGTATTGTTATTGCAACTTAGGGGAACACCGATTAGTCATGTGCTGTTCCGCTCTTAATTATATATGAAACGTCAGCTTACAGTTTCCATTCACCAATAGCTTGTATAACTCTCATTGTTATAATCTATGTCACCTACACATTGGGGCTCTGTGGTTTATTGGCCCCAACTCTTCTTCTTATAAATACCCCCATCGTGATCTGTTACCTTATACTGCGGGAAATTATCCCCTGTGTGTTTACTTTCTCATCTAACTCCTCTTATATTAGCCTGTGGTTTTGTTATTAGACTTGCTACAAGAAGCCTAACATGTGTAAGATAACTGTTACAAAGGAAAGAAATTGCATTATTGCTGTAGTGAAATTTATATAGATGCCGGGCGCCACTATATTTTGGGTACAGCGATTGCCCTTTTGCAAGTATTTTCTGGAGCGGATAATCCCATGAAAATTCCTGGTATAAATAAATAATTTTATTCACGTTTTCAGACATGCATTTATTTATTTAAGTGCTTACGGTGGCAGATCTCCTTTTTTATATTCGCTGAACAAATAGGAACCCTAAGCTATTATCAATTTTTTGACTTTGTTTTTTCAATTAATGTATCTGCTCTATGAGCTACATTGTAACGCCTGGCTGCTTGTAATATTGATATTAGGAGTATCTATTTCCACTCTCTACTAGAGTCGGGTTATTTTGGCCTGTGTCACTGGGCGGTTAACAACTTTCTCACATCATAACTCTAACTCATTTTAGTTGTGGTGTCAGGTATTTCTCGGTCACAGAAGTGTTGTTATGTTAAATAAAGATGTTCACAGCTAAGCAAGGTATAATGGGTGATGATATGTACTATACAGTTGTCTTGGGCACCCAGCAACTGCTTCATTACTGAGCACCAGAGCTACCGTAAGCGCCCCCAAACTGTTTAAGAAAGACAAGAACCAGCTAACGCATCAAATGAACACATTGCAGGTATATAAGGTATGTGTTACTCATTTCATTATTTTTTAACTGCATATGAGAAAGAGAAGCTATTGGACAACTATTAAATGCCCAAGTGAAGAGGAGCAGCTATGCACCATTTAATGCCCAATGGAGACCAGAGAACCCATCATAAAACAGTTTTTTTTAAGACGCACTGGATGGGTGTTATTGCCCTCAACTCTCTCTTATAAGATAAAATGTTTCCACCATAGTCGGTATTTAGGTGTAGACGTTGAATACAGCTCTGTGTGTCAATAAGAGCAGCACGCTCCTCCATCTGCCTCATTCTATTTATTTCCTCACAACTGAGCTGATCTCTGTATGTCCAGCATATATCCGCAACTTAACATAATTTTACCTCTTGTTAATTCCATCCCAGGTTGTCCCTTAGCTTACAGTCCTATTTTCTATCTGTGGCAGTTATCATAATACTGCTTAATTTTCCCAATTTTTGGATTAGAATGATCAATATATGGAGAAACATGAATCGCTATATGCCGAGGAATGCACATTTACTTTTAATGGCTATGTTAAATACCTGATTAATTACAGTGATGTTGGACAAAAAGAAATTTTTGATCGGGCACCTGTTGAATTGGTTAATGGGTCAACTATGTGATTTAATGTATAAGGACCATCTCCGGCTAAAGACTCTCTCGCGTCATTTAAATAACCCTATGCAAGTATTTAGACCTGGTGACTCTGTATTAAATTGCATCATAGCTACTCTTTTCCGTTGTTGTTATATGTATAAGAGGGCTTTGCTAGCACTTCTTACAATAATGAGATTCCACTAATGCGTGACCATACTATTTTTGTTCACCTGGGGTTGGTTTTCTCTGCATCAGTCATTAGGTTTTTGGGATGCCTAACTTATTTAGAAGGGCCGTGGTGCATTTTGCGAGATCACAGACGCGGAGGTTTTTATAAAACCTTTCTGAATATATACTCTCTTTAACAGAGATAATAAGGTATAATTATGGATAACAACTTTTTAATTTCAATTTGTTTTTGATTGTTTTCCCAAAAACCACTTGGTTTTTATACTGTGTTAGGATTCATGTTTTTAAGCTAATTTTATACTCCTACAACGGGAAAAAGGGAATGTAATTTTTCTCTTTTTTCTTTTTTTTTTATCTTTTTTTTCTTTTTGCAAAGTTTTTTTTTCTTCTTCTCTTTCTTCCTCTTTTAATTAGTCCACACATAAACTCTCATACTAATAGATATACCATCCTCGAATAGTATTTTTAGTGTTCCACACTATTGCTTGCTTCATCATTTTGTGAGATCTGGGACGCGCATACCAAACTGACTACTTGAATAACCTTGCAATTTTTTGATCATTAATTTGAACTAAAGCATAACTGGTAGCCTTGACAGGGTATGCATGGTGTATAACCCTAACCTTTCTCTCTAGTCCTTTCGTATATTGTCGATCAACTATCTGTACATTTTAACTTGGAAACAGCAATTGGAAATAGTGGACCGCACAATTTATTTGTAATTCACCCTCTCACTTATTCTTTATGGATGCGCCCAACACAAAACAAAACCATTGATAAATATTCGAACTAGTCTTCTTGAGTAATATACGATAGATGATACAGAACCAAATATTACCTATTTGTTATATAGATAGTGATGGGACCCATAGAAGCAGGTCACACATACTCCTTTTTCAGCGCTTTATTGGCTTGCACACTTTTTTCCCATTATCTATTAATGATATTATTCAAGAACAACACTCGGGATGTTTAGGCTTGTTTCGATTTTTACTCAAAACTCAGCCAAATAACCAAATACAATTGAATGCAGACGCAAGAATAATTGTTACTCATGTATAGAACCAAAGGGAAGTTAAGCCAACGCAATTCTTCCACGCTTTTGTCGATACTAGTGGAGCAGCACCAGAATATAACCTAGCTAGATTTGATATACTTATTAACTATCTTTATATTATTATGCTGCATAAATAATATTTTCAACGAAAACATGCTAAATTATTTCAAGTACCACCCTGAGCTAATCAAATATTGTTGTATCTTACTTGTAAGAGCCAACTCAAGCTCAGGGTTTGTTCATCAGGGCTCCAAGAAGTAAGCCTTGTTTTCTGGTAAACAAGTAGGTCACTTTCTCCTACTATCTTTCATTGGGGTGCAATGCTGATAGTACCGGCAGACAGGTTTGGCTAGGCAACCGTGCAATAATATTTAGTTGGAGCACAGTCAAGCAATACAGAGTAACAGGCTAGTAGAGTAATTACTACCAAGCGAACCGCTGCCTTAATTTAAGCTCAAATTTATACGAGAGCCACCTTACCAGCCGAACTTTGCAAAAAAGTACCATAATTCCAGGGGAGGGGCGATGATATTATCCGGTTTCTTGGTTCCTCTCGCTTAGTTATCTATTACATATGGTGTATTGTCGGCGGTAAGGGCATTGGTGTGCCTAGCGAACAATTCGAAAGCTCATGTATACCAATTAGTTTATATAATAGCAAAACACCGTGTATGGGTAAGCCGCCAGTGGGCGCAACAATGGAGGCGTTTGCCAATTTTTGACGATTTGAAGACAGTCACTGTAGAAAGGAGGGTAAAGCCGACTCTATTTAAGTGGCGGGCACAGAACATTCCTCTCTCTTTGGACAATCTTGTTTAATAACACAATATTAGGCTGGGTTGTAGCGCATGGGGTGCATACGCTGTTTCCCTATGAGAACGGTAGTTATCTAACAAACAACGATGTAAATTAGTGATCAACTGCAGCTTAGTTTGTGTGCTCGGCAAGTATACAGATTCCTCTCTTTATTATCTGTCACTCTCATATTATTTACATACTATGGCGAAAAGTGGTGCTAAGACTAGGAGTCCATGTTTCTCCCTATTATAGAGTGTCCGGTAATTCAGTTAATTCTGGGTTCTAATTTGTTGTTTGCATATTGTGTGTACCACAGATAGCTGTAATCGCATTGTCTAACTCTGATTATATTTTGTAATTGCTATAACAGTAAGTCCCCAAATATGTTTTCTGTGGTTACAGAGAAGAGTTGAGATTGTTTAGAGTTTCAGGTATATTGTGCGCCTCTGGCTTAAGACAAGTACAAGTATTGTGGGGGCACAAAACGCAATACATGTTTCTGGGTTGTTTTTTGCTTGAACCCTCCATTACTCTTTAGTGAGACTGAACAAACTCGCATATTCTCGTGTTTATGGATTGGGAATAATGTTAGCAAGCTTATTGTAGCGCGCTAGCGAACAATTTATTTTGGTATAGAACTTCCTTAGACTGTTTACCCAACAGAAAGATAGTCGTATTATTAATCATCAATTTGTCTGCCATGAAACAGTTTACTTTCGCTGTACCCTATATGTCTTGGTGATTCTTATACAACATAGGTGTGGGTCACCTGGTGTGCAAAAATTTACCGATCAAGCAAGATTCGTGTCTGCTTCAAACGTATTAGACTGGCGCATAGTATAGTCAATCATTTGGTGGTTTAGGCAGCTTATATGTGTGCCGGGACAATTTCCTTCCAGAAGATTTAAATATGTAATGTTACCGATATAGATTCATTTTATAGAACGTGTTGGCTCAGCCCACTAGAGTGTTCCTCTTTTTATGTGGTTCAGGTCACAGTAGTGCGCGAGCCGTACAATGTTTAGCTCTGTTGCCACTAGTAACATTCTTCTTACGTGCCTAAATAGTGTGTGAGTGTGGTATACAATATAGGGGTGTTTGGGGAAGTGTGCCTGGGAAAGATAAGAGAGGCGTTGGAAGGCATTGTGAGCACTGATTGCAAGCATGTGAGTGTAGCTGAGTGGTTTATTAGATAATAGAAATGACTATAGCACAGAGGTAGATTATTTGTGGGACCAACACTTCTCCTGTAGTCCATTTTGACTATGTGACAGCTTTACTCAGGACGAGTTACACTACTTGCAATTAACTAATTTTTTAGAATTATATTTTATTTATTTTCAATGACACAAGCCTTTTTTATTGCTGATATGGTTTTTTCTATTCTTGGTGCTTTTGAAACTATAGTGGCTTCTTCAGAGAGGGGCAGCAGTGGGTCACGTTTACCTATGAGCGTTACAGAAGCCGAAAGCACAGGCGGAGAAGAAGCCTCAGGTCACGGAGCAGTAGCAGCGACAGAGTGACGTGCACCGCAGGCAGTCAAGCACGGTGACAGTTACCACGAAGGTCACCGCAGGTAATGGGCATGCTTGGGGTTATGTGTATCTGCAGTGAGCCTATAGCCCTGGGGGGGCAGCTTGGGTTATGTGTATGTGCAGTGGGAGGTATACACCCTGGGGGGGGCAGCTTGGGGTTAGTGATGCAGTTGGGAGCTCTAGCCCTGGGGGGCAGCTTTGGTTTATGTGTTCTGCAGTGGGAGGTATAGCCCTAGGGGCAGCTTGGGTTATGCATATCTGCAGTGGGAGTCTATAGCCCTAGGGGGCTGCTTGGGGTTATGCAAATATCTCCAGTGGAGCCATAGCTGGGCGGCAGCTGGGTTAGTGTTACGTGCAGTGGGAGCTATAGCCCCTGGGCAGCTTGGGTTATGCAACTGCAGTGGGAGCTATAGCGCCCTGGGGGGGAGCTTGGGGTTATGCAATATCTCAGTGGGAGCTATAGCCCTGGGGGGCAGCTGGGGTTTGTATATCTGCAGTGGGACTATAGCGTGGGGGGGCAGCTTGGGTTATGGTATAATCTGGCAGTGGGAGCTATTAGGCCTGGGGTGCGCTTTGGGTTATGTATATCTGCAAGTGGGAGCTTATATAGCTCCTAGGGGGCAGCTTGGGTATGCATATCTGCAGTGCGGACTATAGCCCCTGGGGGGCGAGCTTGGGGTTGATTACTGCAGTGGGAGCTATAGCCCTGGGGGCAGCTTGGGGTTATGCATATCTGCAGTGGGAGCTAAGCCCTGGGGGGGGACGCAGCTTGGGGTTAGTGCATATCTGCAGTGGACTGTAGGCGCCTGGGGGGACTTGGGGTAATGTATATCGCAGTGGGGTATGCGCCTGGGGGGGCAGCTTGGGTTAGTAATATTCTGCAGTGGGACTATACCCCTGGGGGCAGCTTGGGGTTATTATCGCAGTGGGAGCTATAGCCAGGGGGCAGCTTGGGGTTTGCATATTCTGATGGGAGCTATAGCCCCTAGGGGGGCGCTTGGGGTTAGCATATCTGCAGTGGAGTATAGCCCTGGGGGGCAAGCTTGGGTTTGTATTGCAGTGGGAGCTATAGCTGGGGGGAGCTTGGGGTATGTGTATTGCATGGGACTATAGCCTGGAGGGCATGCTTGGGGTATGCATATCTGCAGTGGAAGCTATAGCCCCTGTGGGGCAGTTGGGGTTAGTGTAATCTGCAGTGGGAGCTATAGCCCTGGGGGCAGATTGGGGTTTTGTAATGCAGTGAGCTATGCCCCTAGGGGGAAGCTTGGCTATGCATATCTGCAGTGGGAGCATAGCCCCTGGGGGGCAGCCTTGGGGTTTTTGATATCTGCAAGGTGGGAGCTATAGCCCTGGGGCGGCACTTGGGGTTATGGTAATATCTGCAGTCGGTAGCTATAGCCCCTGGGGGGGTCAGCTTGGGGTTATGTTAAGTCTGCAGTGGGAGCTATAGCCTGGGGGGCAGCTTGTGGGCTATGTATATCTGCAGTGGGAGCTAATAGCCTGGGGGGGCAGCTTGGGCTGATGTGTTATCGGCAGTGGAAGCTATTAGACCCTGGGGGCAGCTTGGGGTTAGTGTATCTGCAGTGGTGAGCGATAGCCCCTGGGGGGGCAGCTTGGGGTTATGTGTATTCTGCAGTGGGAGCTATAGCCCCTGGGGGGAGCTTGGGGTTATGTATATCTGCAGTGGGAGCTATTAGCCCCTGGGGGGGCAGCTTGGGGTTTGTATTTTCACTGCAGTGGGAGGTATAGCCCCTGGGGGGCAGCTTGGGGTTATCGTATATCTGCGTGGGAGCTATAGCCCTGGGGGGTCAGTTGGGGTTATGTATATCTTGCAGTGGGAGGTATAGCCCCTGTGGGGGGAATGGTGAGTTATGTGTGAGACCTTCCTGTCCCTTCCCGCCAGTTGACGAGGAGCGCTGTCGAACAGAAGAGCTTCGATCGCGGTACTGCGGACCGCTCAGGAGGATGAGTACAGGCAGGGAAGGGGGGACGTGTATTACGCAGGCAGACTATCGCACTCGTACGAGTAAGATAGCACTCGCGGGAGGACGCTATCAGGAGTGCAAGAGCCTCCGTCGCACCAGAGCGGAGAAGCGCAGAAACACAGGTCTTATGGCCAGGTCCCATCAGGTGAGTACCCCACCTACCCCACTAATGCCCCCCTGTCTGTTTTTATGGTGGTTTATGGAAGAGCCGGTAGACTTCACCCACTCTGTGTATTTCTCATGTTATACGCCGGCCGTGCCTTATTGCTGTCTGTCGGGGATGGACTGCTCCAACTGACCCCTCCCCTTCTGTTAAATCCTGCATGTGGAATTGAGCCCTCACAGCACTGGAGTCGCAGGGGGCTGTGATGTGTGGGTATATTATTATTATAACATTATGAGGCGCGACACATATTCCGCAGCGCGTGTACAATAAGTATAGGGCCTGTATGGCATGCACTCCTGGATGCTGTGGGTGCTGGCTTTCACACCTTAGCCCTGCTGGTTGGGGCTCATCAGTTTGCCTAACCAGCTTAATTCCAACCTTTGGATGGGTTTATACTGGGTTTGGCACCAGGTGCCAAACCTGATTCTGCCTGATACACCATACGTGTGGCTCTGGGAACTTGGGCTGTTTTGCCCTCATTCCTTTAGCCAAACGCTGGGGTCTTTCGTATCTCTGCTATTCCTTGCAAATTTCTCTTTGCACGGTGGTGTGTGGGGCCATCAGGGAACCCAAATTCATAGAGGGATCCATCTCTTCTCGGCCTCAGGCCCTGGCAGGGACAGATGAGTGACTCACGTTGCGCTAATCATTAGGAATCTGCTGCTTTGGGCTGGGGCATTGCATTATTATATATGTATCACCTGTCTGCCAATTGGGCTGGTGTATGCTGAGGTGTGCCCCTGTCTGCCAATGGGCTGGTATGCTGAGGGTAGTGCCGCCTGTGCTTGCATATGGCTGGTATGCTGTGGGTAGTGCCCATCCCTGCTGAAAGGGCCTGGGTATCTGAGGGTAAGTGTCCTCTGCAGCTTAATGGGCTGTGTTAGCTGGGGGTAGTGCCCTCTGCTGGCAATGGGCTGGGTATTCTGAGGGTAAGTGGCCTTCTGTGCTGCTAATGGCCCGGGTAGGCCGAGGAAGTGCCCCTATGTCCATGCAATGTACTAGCTGATAATGCCAGTTCAGCCGGGCATTTGCCTGTAACTTGCCTCAATGTAAGTTCTACTTCTCTGGCCACAAGGCAGGGGTGAACATGTTGCCCAGCGGAGTGCCATGGCGGCAGAGTGGCTTGGGGTACCGTAGCTCATATTCTGTCTGACTTGGCAGGCACTACGGGTATTAGGGTGCCAGTGGGGTACAAACAGCTCCTGCATGCTTTGGGAGCTCACACATTCCTGTGGAACACCTGGCCCTTTGTATAGATAATTATATGTGGGATTGTGCCAGGGAGCCAGCCGGGCCATGGCCTTATCCTAGCTTCGTATGTATATGGGACATGTGCTGATGTGCCCATGACTTCACCTTGCACACGCTCGTACTGGGAAATGACGCGCCGGCTCTGTGTTGGTACCGGGATAGTACGCCGGCTCTGTGCTTGGTACCGGGGATATACGCGCCGGCTCTGGCCTTGGTACCGGGGGATATACGCCCGGCTCTGTGCCTTGGGTATGCGGGATATTACGCCGGCTCTGTTGCTTGGGTATCGGGGATATTACGCCCGGCTCTGTTGCCTTGGGTTCGGGGATATACGCCGCTCTGGCCTTGGGTATCGGGGATATATCGCCGGCCTCTGTGCCTTTGGTCCAGGGGATAATGCCCTCTCTTGTGCCGTGGTACCCAGGGATACTAGCCCGGCTTGTGCTTGGGTATCGGGATATACGCCGGCTCTGTTGCCGTGGGTACCGGGAATACGCCGGTCTCTGTGCCTTGGGTCCAGGGGATTATGCCTGGCTTCTGTGCGTGGGTACTGGGGATTACTATGCCCGCTGCTGTGCTGTGGGTACGGGGATATACGCCCGCGCTGTGCCGTGGGTACTGGGGATATATCCCTCTCTTGTGCCGTGGGTACCTGGAGGATATACGCCCGGACTCTGTGCCTGGGTATTCGGGTATATCGCCGGGCTGTGCCGTGGGTATCGGGGTATACGCTCCGGTCCTGTGCCTGGGTCCAGGGGATATAACGCCGTGCTCTGTGCCGTGGGTACTTGGGGATATATGCCCGGCTCTGGTGCCGTGGGTACCCAGGGGATAGACCGCCCGGCTCTGTGCCGTGGGAAGGGATATAACGCCCGGGCTCTTGCCGTGGGTACTCGGGGAATATGGCCCGGCTCTTGCGCGTGGTACCGGATATATGCCCGTGACTTCTGTTGTGGATACTGGGGATATATGCCCGGCTCTGTACTGTGGATACTGGGATATATGCCCGGCTCTGTAGCTGTGATACTGGATATTGCCGGGCTTCTGTATCTGTGGTATGGGGGAAGTATACGCCCGGCTCTGAAAACAACATTAGGTAACATAGCAGTGGGTTGAAAAAAGACATACATCATTTCACGTTTCAACATAATGCTATATATAACCTGCTAACTGCTAGTTGATACCAGAGGCAAGGCAACCGCCATCTGGACCCTGTCTAAACTCAATAAATGTCGTTTGAGCAATTGGGAGACCAAACCTTAACAACATATTAGATATGGGTGCTTACCAGCGCTCTGTAAAAGGGGAAGAATAACCCCCTCCTCCCGATTGAATTATACCCTTTTAATAAGCTCAGTAGCCTCTGTTTGCCCTGCAGCTGCTGCTGGCAATTGCTTCGCTACAGCAGGTTTTTTCTACAAGCACTCCAAGCCTTCTCCATTATGGATTTGCCCCAGTGCAGGTCCCATTAAGGGTATAAGTGGGGGCATATTTTAGCATCCCAGGTGCATGACCTTACATTATCCACATTAAATCTGCCCTTAGCTGCCCAGATTGCCATTGCCCAGATCCCTGCTGCAAGGTGCCCAAACTCGTGGTAGAACGACGGGCCTGCAGAGTTTTGTGCCATCTGCAAACACTGATACATTACCCATAATACCTCCCTACAGTCATTTATGAACAATTAAACAAAAGTGACCAGTACATGAACCCTGAGGGACCGCCACTGAGACCTTATTCGCCAATAAAGTAGAAGTACCATTAAACACCACCTCGTGTACGGATCCTGTACCAGTTTTTTTTATCCATGTGCAAGCGGCTTCACTAAGACAATAGACCTTAGCCTTAGAAAGCAGTTTTGTGGGGAAACGGTATCAAAGTGACTTTGCAAAAATCAAATAGATTTATCTAATGCCCCCCCCCCCCGTACTGTCCAAATACTGCCCCACCGTCCGACTACTTCATCCCAATGTCCAGCCTTTACTCATCATAACACGCAGATGTCTGACAGACTGTTCCTTTCATTAAGCATGCGCTTCTACCCATAATGCCTTCCCAGTACATAATTCTGTATGGATCTCCTTAACAAGCCTTCAAATAACGTTGCCCCCCGATGTCATTACTTAATGCCATATTGCCAAGGCTGAGATCTTACTCCTGTATAATATATAAAGAAATTAACCATTCGCTTCCCCCATGCATAGGTTACCATACTGATAAAGCCGAGTCTAATAGTTGCATGTATCGAGCAGGCTGACTCAGAGCTCCGCTGGGGGCCAGCACGCCTAAATACAGGGGGGCAGTAGTGCTGGGAAGGGATAGGCAGGCCTATAGTGACGGGATTATTAAGAAAGGTGATAGGGGAATTTGGCAAAGGACCCTACGTGCTGAACTGTGTGTTGCATGCCTCGGTGCTCGGGTCCGCAATGGGGGAGCGAGTGGCGCCAAATTTATTATGGGGGCTGGGGAAGACCGGCGGTTTGGGAGTCCCTCAAAACGGATTTATAAACGTAGGCGATAACCGTTACTGTGGATATATGCAGCTTTTAACGTGGGTACGGGGGATATGCGCCGGGCTGGTACCGGTGGTATTATGCGCCGGCCCTGTACCCGGGGGAGGATGATTGGAATAGGGGCAGGGAACATGGGGCAATAATTGCTATGAGGTTCAGTGCTGAGTATTTGTATAGGAGCTGGGACTGGATCATATATGGGTTGAGCTTTGTGCTTGGAGTGTAACGGTTGGTGGGGGTATTGTGGGAATGTTGGGGCCAGTGTGTTATGATAGCGTCGGGGTGCGTGCTGGGTATTATTATGATTAAATATATATTTGGGTATGATATCGGGCCCTCCCTCCTCATTGTTGTAATCTAGTAGCATGTAAGAGACTGTATATTAGGTATTAGTGGATGGGTGGGGGGACCCACGTGTTTGTCCTTTTTCCTCCCTTGCTATCGATGGAACTAAGCAGTAATGTTTTTTTCTTTTTTTCTTTTTTTATTTTTTTTGATTTCTGAGTTACGTGTATTTTGTATCTTGACGCTGTTCGCTCAATATCCCTATGTTATATTATTCCTATGTGCCGTATGAATTGGCTGGGAAATTCTAACTGCTCACTCCTCTTAGTCAATACAATCATGTGAGATTCCAAACCAACCCTACCAATTGGCTGTGGTTTGAAAATCTGGATTTGGCTGGCGAAGAGTGATGCGTTTGGCGGGGGATGACGATGTGCTCGAAGCGGATTCGCCAGAGCAGGCTCCGGCCAAGAGTGTTGAATGGACGAGTGAGGGCCACCATTATCACCAGCGGCGATGCTACAAGATACGTGTACAGCCAAATCGTAAAATAATTAGCTCTCTTAGTCTAGAGACCCCCCTTCCAGAACGCTGCAAGTACCTGTCTGTCTTTTGTGTTTATTTATTTTTTTATGTTGGGTTTTTTTTTTTTGTTTGTACATTTAATTTTAATAGAGGAAACATAAACTGCCAATAAGCCCCTTTCTCTCCTTAACTTCTTTATTCTTTGTAAACCTACCACGTACAGAATGTTTATATGGCCAGGCAGCTAGTAAATATCTTCTCTATCTAGCATAGGGAGCGTGTCGGGGCTACAGCCTGACCTGGGCAACGTGGTTTGCGCCCTGTCAGCAGATTGCACTGGCGTACCGCCGGCAGTGTTCTGCTCGTATGAATCCCGCCCTCCTTCTCTTGCCCACGCAGATGAGATTGTGAGCACCTCGGGGAAGGGACTGTTCGGCCGAGTCGGTTCATGTGCGTCGATTCACAGGAGGTAAGTGCGTGTTTGTGTGTGGCGGCCACCCATCCTATCGCCAGTTGCCTCCTGTTCATGGCAGACCGTGTCTGAACATGTTCATAGATAGGGCCGAACAGCGGCCAGTAGGACGTGCAGGTTGGCAACGATAACCGCGAGGTTTACCTCATCCAGGTAGGGGGTGGGTTAAGGCCGATCTCAGCACATCAACACCTGGGTTCACTGACGGTGCTCTAATATTATATGGTCGCATAGCGCCCTTTTTTTGTGATGTCTCATTGCAGGGCGGTCTATTATATTACATTGGGATTGGAATGCTTCTGAGGGGGGGGTCAATGTATTCTGTATCCCGCAGGCATAAATACGTTGGGGGGATACTTTGGGCCCATATTGACTTTGCCACAATCCAGCTGTACTCTTAAAGGGCGGTTCCCTTTTAGTATGATATAGAATGGCCAATTCTAAGGCGCTTTTCAAATTGGTCTTCATATTTCTTTCTTCTAATTTGCTTTACTCTTCTGATTCTTTTCTGCTTTCAAATGGGGAGGTGCGCTGACCCATCTAAAAAGTCACATCTCTGCAAGGCTGCAAATTGTTATTGCATAGTTTTTATTACTCTCTTTCTGTTCAGGCAGTCCTCCCTATTCATAATTCCAGAGTCTTATCAAATCATGGCCTGGTTGCTAGGCTGTACTTGACTCCAGCAACCAGATTGCAAAAACTGCACTGGAGAGCTCAAATAACGTCAAAACTGCAAGACCAATGGCAAATTGTCTATCAGAATATCTCTACATCATATGTAAGTTTAATTTGTAAAGGTGAACATTCCTCTTTAAAAGAGGTGTTTATATCGTACACTGACTTTTAGTATGTTATAGGAATGCCTATTCCCAGCCACTTCTTCAATTATTTATTTTTTTATAGTTTTCAAATTATTTAGCTTCTCGTCAACATTTCAAATGGGGGTCGCTGACCCCAAAGCAAAAAACTATTGTTCTGTGAGCTTATATAATGTATTCATTACGTTGCACTAATTCCAGCCCTCTTCTTATTAATATTCCAGTCATTGTCGTTAAAAATCATTGCTTGGTTGCTGGGGAAAGCAAGAACCTTAGTGACAAGATAGCTACTGAAGTTCCATAACTGGAGCAACAAGCTAATGAACAAACTGACAAAACAAAAATTGAAAATCAGTTAGATAAATGTCTACATCATATTTAAGAGTTAATTTAAAGGTGACACCTTACCCCTTTAAAGACTGTTGCATGTGGGGAGCAGCACAGGGGGAACTGACCGCGTGTGGCACGTGAGAGCGTTCACTGTAATGTGTGCAGAGGCTGAGACACTGACATAGAGCGCCTTTATAATATTCTTACTGATGTCTCTCCTCTTGTGTGGCTTTAGGGGGGAGCCAGAGTAGCATTAAAAATCATCAAAAATGTGGAGAAATAGCAAGAGCGGCTCGTGGAGATCAACGTATTGGAAAAAATTTTTCAACGAAAAGGATCCGGAGAAACAAGACAGAGTAAGGTCCCGGGTGTGGCGTCTGCCCCCTGGCAGAACCCTGTGAGTTGGGGGGTGGGAGGCTTATCCAATTGAACCACTGACGTACCGGTTCCTCCGAGCCTGGTGCGTGCAGATTACGATTGGGTTTCGATTCGTACATGGACCACATGTGCATCTCCATTCGAGCTGCCTCGGCTCCAGCAACGTCGACTTCTGAAAGAGAATATACTATTTCCCGTCCCCATCCACTCGAAGTGCGGCATATGCCCTGTCAGGTGTGCCAGGCTTGTGAAATGTAAGTGCCCCGCGGGGGGAAGATGGTATTATAGTTGAGGCCCAGGCGGTTGGCATTACGGGGCATGCTGGCAGACACGGGAGCAGGTTTGTGGGCACCAGGGCAAAGCGTGGCATACCGGGAGCAGGTTTGGGCACAGGGCAGCGTTGGCATCAGGGAGCAGGTTTGGGCACCAGGGGCAGAGCTGGGCATAACGGGAGCAAAGTTTGGGCACCAGGGAGCTGCAAACGGGGCAGTTGCGGGGCATTGGGATCACGGTGAGCAGGTTTGTGGCCACCGGGAAAGCGGGCATACGGGCAGGTGCATACTGGCACGCATCACGGGAGCAGGTTTTGGCACCCGGGCAGCTGGGTCTTACACGAGAGCAAGGGCTGGGCACCCGGGGCAAGCTGGGCATTACACGGAAGCAGGCTTGGGCACCGGGGCAAGCTTGGGCAATTACACGGAGCAGGCTTGGGCACCCGGGCGATAGCTGGGCATACACGGGAGCAGGTTGGGCAACTCCGGGGCAACTGGGCATACACGGGAGCGAAGGTCGCTTGGGCACCCGGGCACGCTGGGCAACAACGGGAGCAGGTTTTGGGCAGCCGGGGCAAGCTTGGGCATACACGGGAGCAGGTTTGGGCACCACGGGGCAAGTGGGCATACCCGGAATGCTTAGGTTTGGGCACCCGGGGCAAGCTGGGATACCGGGAAGCAGGTTTTGGCACCAAGGGCAATGGCTGGGCAACACGGGAGCAGGTTTGGAGCACCCGGGCAAGCTGGGCTACACGGGAGCCAGGTTTGGGGGAACACCGGCGCGGGCAATAGGAGCATGCAACTGGGCATACACGGGAGCACAGGTTTGGGCACCGGGGCAAGCTGGGCATCACGGGCAGGTTGACGCCGAGCAGTGGGATAGGGCAGGTTTGGGCGCGGCTACGGGAGAGGGGCCGGGAGCTGCATCACGCTTGCACCGGCTGCACTCGGATCTTCTTACCAGTTTCTGCAGACAACAAACTGACCAGTATCAGACTCTCAAGCCAGAAAATATTTATTCTCAGTTCTGACTATGAGCTTACGTACAACATGGAGCAAGGTGAAGTAGCCTCCCAACCCTATATTAGACCCGCCCGCGTATCGGCTGCCGGCCGCATGTCTAACAACCTTCCCTCTCCCCCACCCGGAACTGCCGCAAAGAAGCGCGACGAGCGGTGCGTCAAGAACACTGACATCAAGGGTGGTGACTTGGCACAGGCCACGTTGATCACGAGCATCACGCACCATCGCTCCCGCGGCCTCACCTGGCGCCCCGATGGTTATACTGGGTAAGGCTTCAGCTGCCACCTACCTACCCCCCTGCATCTCAATTTGGCTGTGCTCTCTCTAACATGCTTGTCTCTTGCAGAGCTGGGCGGAACAACCGTGTGATACGTGTGGAGCGTGGGGTGCATTATATTCGAGTACTACGTGGGCTTACACCCTCTTTCAGGTGACGTCACATAGACGTTCCCCGTTGTGGGTGGGGGGGGCAGTTAATTACTAGGAGCCCCTCACAGACTGATCCTAATGTTGGGGGCTTGTGATTGATCCCGTTCTCTCGCCAAACCCCGCTTCTGTTCCCCGCAGACCACGATACCGAGAGATTATAGCCATGATGAGAGATTCTGGGGCCACGTCCCGATCGCTGCATTGTTAGGAAACCAGGTGAGTCAAACTCTTCTTCCTCCTCCAACCCTCTCTCGTCTGTACTCAGGGTGATGTGTGCCCCAGGGAGGGTATTTTCCTCCGCCTAAGCCCCTAGTCTTCTCGCCCCCACGGAAGCAGAAGTATTCTCACCACTGGGCGCCTAGACTGGGATGATAACAACTCCGCCGGGCCGAATACGTCCGAGAGAACTGAAAGCCCCAAGGGTAAGCTCTGCTTGGCTGGGGGGGTCCCCTGTAATGTGGTGGGTACAGGGTAACGCTGTATCTATCTTACAGAGTAACATGAATGATGGAGACAGAAAGAGCACCACCAGCTGGTTCAGCCTGATCGAGGGCATGTTGGAATCGAGCCCTCCAAAGGAATGAACCCTGGCCCCGCGGCCTCTCAAGCACCCCTTCGTCAGCCCGTTAAGGGCGAGCCGGCACTTAAGCACTGGGACATCTGGCCGGACATCAGCACGTGAGCCGCACACTGGCCTGCACCGCGGGACACGGCCCATTGGCCGAGAAAGCATGCTGCCGGCGGGCTGCCGCCCATTGAAGTTGGGCAGCTCGGAACCTACGGTGCTTCTTCCTTTTCTACTGAATGAACTGAAACCTTCTCTTACATGTAAAACGCGTTATATGTGAGATAGACCAATATAGTGCTATATAAATTATATATATATATTCTGTATCATGCCACGCAGCACCTCATCAGGCTGTCCTGTAAATATACCGCTCTGTAACTGCCCTGCCGGGTCGCTGCGGGGCTGAGCTGACCCCAAATTAATAATTTATTCGTGTTAGGGAGGGGCAGCAAGCTGGTCAGATGTGGTGCCCGCCGGTGCATCGTCCGTTTTATAAGCTTTGTGACAGTCCTTTGGAAAATAAACTCTACATGTTTGTATGTGGGATGCCCAAGTTGTGCAACTTTCTGTTCTACGTCGTGGTGACCGCTGTGACTGAACCAGCTGAAGTAAAGCTTCATAGAGCCCTGCGGCTTTGCCTTCATTGTTATATACAGATAGCTAGAATCTCAGCCATAAGCAGGGCAGGACTGCTGCTTACAATTGGGATCAAGATAGGGATCTGTGCACGTGACTAGAATCCTCTGTTATATACAGATACTAGAATCTCAGCCAAAAGCAGGGCAAGGACTGGCGCTTACAATGGGGGATCAGATAGGATCTTGGCAACTGTGTACAGAAGCTGTTATACAGTAGCTAGATATCTCAGCCATAAAGCATGGGCAGGACTGCTGCTATCAATTGGGGGGGGATCAGATAGGTCTGTGGCGCACTCGTGACAGAATTGCTCTGTTATACAGAATAGCTAGATCTCAGCCATAAAGCGAGGGCGGGACGCTGCTTACAATGGTGGGGATCAGATAGGATCTGGGCCACTTGACAGAATCCTCTGTTATACAGATAGCAGAATCTGCAGCCTATAAAGCAGGACAGGACTCTGCTTACAATGGGGGATCAGATAGGATCTGTGCACTGTGACAGAGATGTCTGTATATACAGGAATAGCTAGAATCTCAGCCATAAAGCAGGGCAGGACTGCTGCTTACAATGGGGGGGGGTAGATAGGATCTGTGCCACTGTGACAGATGCTCTGTTATACAGATAGCTAGAATCTCAGCCTAAGCAGGGCAGGACTGCTTGCTTACATGGGGGGATCAGATAGGATCTGTGCGCACTGTGACCAGAATGCTCTGTTATAACAGATAGCTAGAATCTTAGCCATAAACAGGGAGGATGCTGCTTACAATGGGGGGGGATCAGATAGGATTGTGCCACTTGACAGAAGCCTGTTATACAGTATGCATAGAATCTCAGCCATAAAGCAGGGCAAGACTGCTGCTTACAATGGGGGATCAGATAGGATCTGTCACTGTGACAAGAATGTCTGTTATACAGATAGCTAGAATTTCAGCCATAAAGCAGGGCAGGACTGCTGCTTACAATGGGGGGGGGATCAGAATAGGATCTGTGCCACTGTGACAGAATGCTCTGGTTATATCAGATAGCTAGAATCTCACCATAAAGCAGGGCAGGACTGCTGCTTACAATGGGGGGGGGATCAGATGGATGTGCCTGTGACAGAATGCTTCTGTTATACAGTAGCTAAGAATCTCAGCCATAAAGCAGGGCAGGACTGTTGTTACCAATGGGGGGATAGATAGGATCTGTGCCGACTGTGACAGAAATGCTCTGTTATAACAGATATTACAGTATCTAGTAGAATTAAGTCTAAACAACTGGTACTTTTCTGAGTTTTCTTTGAAAAACGTTTCACACTCATTCTCGAGCTGGCTTCTTCAGTTCAAATGACTGGTAGGGGAATCTCCCGTTTTAAACTGCTTGGATGGTAGTAGAGTCAACAGACATCCAATCAAATGGTTCCATTGAAACTTGTTCAGCTTAGGTGTTGCTGAAACTGTTACAGGTGTAAGAAGGTATGATCCAATCACAATGGACAAAGATTCTATTTAATGAAGGTGTTTAATTCCTTCAAAGTACAATGACTGGAAAGTGTGAACTGTTGTGAACTGCGGGGTACAGGATTCACGCGCCAATTGTATGTTGGTGACTAAGCGGTGTCTCAGGCGCCTCTCTGTTCAGGGATGGTATTTCCAGGTTGGCATAAATGGCCTCTTTCACACCTCTTTCAATCCATCTGTCCTCGTCGGTCCAAATATCTCGTTATGTCCTCAAAAGAGTGAACCTTTTTCTTTGAGGGTGTCGATAGACACGTGAGTCTTGTCCTGAGAGTTGTGCCCGCTCTATGTTGGACATCTCATTACAGAGAGGTTGTTTGTCTCGCCCAATGCTATAAAGTCTGAGCACTCTTCACTACACCGGAACAGCATATGACCACATTACTTTTCATGTGCTGGGTGTTGGGGTCCTTTCGGGTGCACCAGCTTCTGTCCTCAGGGTGTCGCTGTTTGAAAAACACAGGAATGCGATGTTTGTTGACAATTTCTCGCTAAGTTTTCTCTGATGTTCTCATGAACAAATATGGATGCCTATGTTGTTTTGCTGGTGTCCCTCCTCTGTTTGTTAGGTCTGGTCTTTCTGTTGGTCCTTTGATTGTTTTTGATATTAAAATGGCTGTGCCTGGGTTCGGCACTGGTTCCAATGTGTAGCGAAACCTTTACATTGGAAAGTGAGGAAAGAAAGCCCTGGAACGCTTCAAGGGGAACAACACCAGAGTCATTGGTTTCAGCATATTGGATGAACCTGGCGTCAAAATTAAAAACGCGGAGTTCCAGCCTTCACCAAAACATAAACTCGGTGGAGCAAAAACATCACGTTCAAAGGAAGATGTGAAAGACAGTCAACTGGCTTTTTTGGACGTGTGCTTAGTTATCAAAGAGGGGAGGACCTGGAATATTGAAGTATATCAGGAAACCACCACGACAGACGCAGTAACTGCTGTTTGATTCCCACCACCCTTTGGAACATAACTGGGTGTAAATTAGGACATCTACATCATCGGCCTGAAACTGTGCAATCCCAATGCAGAGGCAAGGAGAAAGAATAATAAACATCTAAAGGAGCTCTGACAGAACTTGTGGTACCCAGACGGTCTTCATCAAAACCAAACCTCAAAGACAACAGAAAGACCAGACTACCAAACACGGAAGGGAGGAACACAGCAGGCGAAACAACATAGTCCTTCAATATGTTTTGCTTGAACATCAAAAAAACTTAGAGAATTTCAACAACGATAGGCTTCCTGTGTTTTTCCAAACCCAGCAACACGCCGAGACAGAAGCCTGGCTGCAACCCGAAAGCCCCCAACACCCAAGCACATGAAAGTAATGTGGTCTATGCTGTCACAGTGGTAGTGAAGAGTGCTCAACTATGTCATTGGGGAGACAAAACAACCTTCTGTAATGGAGAATGGCTCCAACAATAGGCGGTGCAACATCCTCAGGACAAGACCTCAGCGGTTATCTACAATCTCAAAGAAAAAGCTCCTCTTGAGGACAGTATGTGCAATATTTTGGACCGAGAGGACAGATTGGTTTGAAAGAGGTGTGTATAAAGAGGCCTTATTTTATTGCACAACGCTGGAAACCATTCCCCTGAACAGAGGAGGGCGGCCCTGAGAGACAAACCGCTGTTGTCACACGAAGCATACAATGGCGCGTTGACCATCCGTTACCTGGTCTCCCGTAGTCTTCACAACATTCACACTTCCAGTCAGTACTTTGAAGGATTAACCACTTCATTATGAGATCTTGGTACCATTGTGATTGGATCATACTTCTCTACACTGTCCCAGTTTCAGTAACACCTAACTGAACAGTTTCAAATGGAACCATTGTGATTGGACTGCCTGTGACTCTATACCATCTAAGAGTTTAAATACGGGAGATTCCTACCAGTCATTGGAACCTGAAGAACCCTGATGATGGTGAAACGTTTCAAGAAAATCAGAAAAAGTCCGTTGTTTCAGACTTAATTCTACTAGATACCTGTATATCATGACCTGGATGAAATGAGAATCTTCTATAGACGTTATAAACAGATAGCTAGAAATTAGCCATAAAGCAGGGCAAGACTGCTGCTTACAATGGGGGGGTCAGATAGATTTGCCACTGTGACAGAATGCTCTGTTATACAAGATTAGCTAGAATTCAGCCATAAAAGCAGGGCATGGACTGCTGCTTCAATGGGGGGATCAGATAGGATCTGTGCCCTGTGACAGAAGCTCCTTATACAGATAGGCTAAATCTCAGACCATAAAGCAGGGCAGGCCTGCTGTTACAATGGGGGGCATAGATAGCGATCGTGCCACTGTGAGCAGAATGCCTGTGTATACAGATGAGCTAGATCTCAGCCATAAAGCAGGGCGGACTGCTGCTTACAATGGGGGGGGACTCAGATGCATTCTGTGCACTGTGACATAATGGCTCTGTTATAAGATAGCTAGAATCTCAGCCATAAAGCAGGGCAGGACTGCTGCTTACAATGGGGGGGGATCACGATAGGACTGTGCACTCGTGACAAGACCTCTGTTATAACGATAGCTAGAATCTCAGCCCATATAGCAGCGGCAGGACTGCTGCTTACAATGGGGGGGGGGATCAGATAGGATCCTGTGCCATGTGAGCAGAATGCCTGTTATAACAGATAGTAGAATCGTCAGACATAAAGCAGGCAGGACTGTTGCTTACAATGGGGATCAGATAGGATCTGTGCCACTGTGAAGAATGCTCTGTCATACACTAGCGAGAATCCTCAGCCATAAAGCAGGGCAGGACTGCTGCTTACATGGGGATCAGATAGGACTGTGCACTGTGAAGAATCTCTGTTATACAGATTGCTAGAATCTTCAGCCATAAAGCAGGCAGGACTGTCTGCTTACAATGGGGGGATCAAGATAGGACTGTGCCACTGTGAAGAATGCTCTGTTATACAGATGCAGAATCTAGCCATAAGCAGGGAAGGACTGCTGCTTACAATGGGGGATCAGATAGGATTGTGCCACTGTGACGAATGCTCTGTTATACAGAATAGCAGAAATCTCACCATAAAGCAGGGCAAGGACGCTGCTTACAATGGGGGGATCAGACTAGGATCTGGCCACTGTGACAGCACATGCTCTGTTATCACAGATAGCTAGAATCTCCAGCCATAAAGAGGGCAGGACTGCGTTACATGGGGGGATCAGATAGGGTCCTGTGCCACTGTGACAGAAGCCCTGTTTAACAGTGCTAGAACTCAGCCATAAAGAGGGCAGGAATGCTGCTTACAATCGTATCCCACGCATTCCATGGCAAGAACTATTCCCCCAACTGTGTACTCAGATGTATTTCTTTCTGAGCTTCAGCCTTAAGGCTGGGTGCGTGTGCGAAATCACCGCCGCCTCCGCTGCGGGACCTCCCTTTAATCTGCCTACGCCCCCATCCGTCCGAAGAAAGCCAGATACCTCATGAGCTGGCAAGTTTCCCACAGAGAAACATCGTTGGTCCAGATATCCCAAGATGGCGCCCAAAGAAGGGCATTGGCAGACCCCTCTCTGCAGGAAACAAATCCCATTCAAGCCCCAGCTGCTGGGGGTGACGGGGGGGGGGGGGATATACCTCCGAACTGGCAGCGCAGCAGTAAAGTGTGCCTGAGTCTGAGCTTAGCCATCGCTACACATTAGAACTGCTTCAGCTAACATATTGTTCCCTAACCCCATCGTAAGTGGAGGATCCAAGCCGGACTTTGGATTTCTTACTATTGAGTGCATCTGATACCTACTGGGAGCTGCTATCTTGCTCCCTTCCCATTGTTCTGCTGATTGGCTGCTGGGGTGAGGGGGGGGATATCACTCCAACTGCAGCGCAGCAGTAAAGTGAGACTGAAATGTATCAGAGCCAGGTCACATGGCGGGCACCGGGGAAATGAGGAATGGCCCCATGGGGGTCAGTACAAAACCAGGTTTCCCATAACAGCGAATCAGAGGTTCCTCGGTTTAAGGGGGGCAGTAATAGGGCTGCTATCAATTGGGAAAGAGCCCCCAAACGTGTGTGATTTGCCCAATAGGCGGGTGAGCTGCAGACTGCAGTGCTACATATCTGCCCTGGGGGTAATTCTCACACTAGGATGTGGGGGGGTTGGAAACCGCAAGTAAATAAGTGGGCGCTTGGGTTTCACCCCACTGGCAGTTCAAATATGAAGACCAATTGCCCAGTTGCTCAGAGCAGCGCTGCTGTAACACTAACTCCCCCATAATGCACATAATGCCCCCCCCCCTGTGTGTTTATCCAAGGGAAACATAACATGTGAGATGGCTAAATCCCCTGAGAGGATACTTACCTTATCTGCCCAGCTGCTTCTCCTGTGAGTCAGCGACGAGACAGTCGGGGGCCTGCAGATATTCCCAGGTGAGACAGTCGGGGGCCTGCAGATATTCCCAGGTGACAGTCGGGGGCCTGCAGATATTCCCAGGTAGACGTCGGGCGCAATATTCCCCGGTGAGACAGTCGGGGCCTGCAGATATTCCAGGTGAGACAGTCGGGGGCTGCAGATATTCCCAGCAGGGAGACAGTCAAGGGGGGCAGATATTCCCCAGGTGAGACAGTCGGGGGCCTGCAGATATTCCAGGTGAGACAGTCGGGGGCCTGCAGATATTCCCCAGGTGAACAGCGGGCTGCAGATTTCCCCAGGGAGACATCGGGGGCTGCAGATATTCCCCAGGTGAGACAGAGGGGCCTGCAGATATCCCGGTGAGACAGTCGGGGGCCTGCAGATATTCCCAGGTGAGAACAGTCGGTGGACCCGGGGTGCAGATATTCCCCAGTGAGACAGCGTGGGGCCTGCAGATATTCCAAAGTGAGACAGTCGGGGGCCTGCAAGATTCCCCAGGTGAGACAGTCGGCGGGCCTGCAGATATTCCCCAGGTGAGACAGTCAGGGGCGATATTTCCCCCAGGTGAGACAGTCGGGGGCCTGCAGATATTCCCCAGGTGAGACAGTCGGGGGCCTGCAGATATCCCCAGGTGAGACAGTCGGGGGCTGCAGATATTTCCCAGGTGAGACAGTCGGGGGCCTGCAGATATTCCCAGGTGAGACAGTAGGGGGGCCTGCAGATATTCCCCAGGTGAGACAGTCGGGGGCTGCAGATATTCCCCAGGGAGACAGTCGGGGGCCTGCAATATTCCCAGCGTGAACAGTCGGGCCTGCAGATATCCCCAGGTGAGACAGTCGGGGCCTGCAGATATCCCAGGTGAAGACAGTCGGGGGCCTGCAGATATTCCCAGGTGAGACAGTCGGGGCCTGCGATATCCAGGTGACAGCGGGGCCTGCAGAATATTCCGCAGGTGAGACAGTCGGGGGCCTGCAGATATTCCCCAGGTGAGACAGTCGGGCCTGCAGATATTCCTCAGTGAGACACAGTCGGGGGCCTGCAGATATTCCACAGGTGAGACAGTCGGGGGCTGCAGATTTCCCCAGTGACAGTCGGGGCCTGCAGATATCCCCAGGTGAGACAGTCGGGGCCTGCAGATATTCCCAGGTGAGACAGTCGGGGCCTGCAGATATTCCCAGGTTGAGATCCAGTCGGGCCTGCCGATATTCCCCAGGTGAGACAGTCGGTGCGGCCTGCAGATATTCCCAGTTGAGACAGTCGGGGGCCTGCAGATATTCCCAGTGAGACAGTCCGGGGGCCTGCAGATATCTCCGCGCAGTGAGACAGTCGGGGGCCTGCAGATATTCCCCAGGTGGAGACAGTCGGGGGCCTGCAATATTCCCACAGGTGAGACAGTCGGGGGCTGCAGATACCCCAGGTGAGACAGTCGGTGGGCCTGCAGATATTCCCAGGTGAGACAGTCGGGGCCTGCAGATATCCCAGGTAGACAGTCGGGGGCCTGCAGATATTCCCCAGGTGAGAGTCGGGCCTGCAGAATCCCCAGGTGAGACAGTCGGGGGCCTGCAGATATTCCCCAGGTGAGACAGTCGGGGGCCTGCAGATATTCCCCAGGTGAGACAGTCGGGGCCTGCAGATATTCCCCAGGTGAGACAGTCGGGGGCCTGCAGATATTCCCCAGGTGAGACAGTCGGGGCCTGCAATATTCCCAGGTGAGACAGTCGGGGCCTGCAGATATTTCCCCAGGTGAGACAGTCGGGGGCCTGCAGATATCCCGCAGGTGAGACAGTCGGGCCTGCAGATATTCCCGAGGTAGAAGTCGGGGCCTGCAGAATTCCCAGGTAGACATCGGGGCCTGCAGATATTCCCAGGTGAGACAGTCGGGGCCTGCAGATATTCCCCAGGTGAGACAGTCGGGGGCCTGCAGATATTCCCAGGTGAGACAGTCGGGGGCTGAGATATTCCCCAGGTGAGACAGTCCGGGCCTGCAGATATTCCACAGGGAGAACAGTGGGCCTGGCAGATATTCCCCAGGTGAGACAGTAAGGGGGGGCAGATATTCCCAGGTGAGACAGTCGGGGGGCAGATATTCCCAGGTGAGACAGTCGGGGGCAGATACCCCAGTGAGACAGTCGGGGGGCAGATATCCCCAGGTGAGACAGTGGGGAGGGCAGATATCCCCAGGTGAGCAGTCGGGGGAGATACCCAGGTGGACAGTCGGGGGCAGATATCCCAGGTGAGACAGTGGGGCAGATATCAGGTGAGACGTCGGGGGGCAGATACCCCAGGTGAGACGTCGGGGGCAGAATATCCCAGGTGAGCAGTCGGGGGGCGATATCCCCATGAGACACGGGGCAATATGAGCCGTGCTGCTCTTCCTTCCAGGCCCCTCCCAGGAGCCCTGGTGCCCCCTACGGTGCCCGCTGATGGCAGCCTCGGCCAAGTCCTTGCTTTTGGGGTCCACAAAGACAAGTCGTGCCTCAGCATTGTGGGGCCGGGAAACAAGCCCCAAGGAGGAGAGCCATTGTGGA